>NC_137928.1:13448197-13458197 GCF_963457725.1 Sprattus sprattus | reverse complement strand
AGTGCTTTGTGGAGTGTCAAGGTCAAGGTCAAGGCTGAAGTTAAGGCGAGAAACTGTTTTTTTTTTTTTTGCTCTGTTGTTTTTTATTGCTGTGTTGTTTGCAGTGCTGAGGCGTTTTATTTTTAGCCACAATGGAGTGATTTGATCCATGCTCTGTGCTGGCTGCTGAAAACCTGCCCAGGACGAGGGAGAGAGAGAGAGAGAGAGAGAGACAGAGAGAGAGAGAGAGACAGAGAGAGAGAGAGCGAGAGAGATAGAGAGATAGAGAGAGAGAGAGAGAGAGAGAGAGAGACAGAGAGAGAGAGAGAGAGAGAGAGAGAGAGAGAGCGAAAGTGAGAGAGATAGAGAGATAGAGAGAGAGAGATAGAGAGAGAGAGAGAGAGAGACAGTTAACTGGCAGGTGAAAAGGAGCAAAAGAAAACTGAACAAGACATGCAGGTGTGCACAGTACAGCGGACACACTTCTCACTCACTTACACATGCATGTAGATTTATATGTCTACATACGCATTCATACAAACACACACTCTTTAACTCTTTTCCACAAACACACACACACACACACACACCCACACACACACCTACACGGACATCAATCAATCTACAGCATGTAGCTGTCATTGTAAAGGAATGGTAGACATAATTACCCCAAACATTTTTCAGATGGCTCACCCGGAGACCACCTCATTGTAGCTTTCAACACAGACAAGCCTAAAAAAAAATATTTTCTGGGAACTGCGGTGATGTTCTATAAAAGAAAAAAAGAGGGCCGTGTGGAAAGAGAAGGGATTGATGAAGACAGAGAGTGAGAGAAAGAGAGAGCGAGAGACAGAAAGAGAGAGAGAGAGAGAGTAGGGGTGGATAAAAAGGCAGAAGAAGACATGGCCAGGCTGTGTAATTGAATAGCAGCCCTCTGTCACCAGGTTCTCAGGCTGTGGCCTGTTCCTTTAGCATGTAGCCCATTACTGAGGGCTTTACTCTGTTGATGACTGGGCCTCTCCCTGGCCCCTTTATGCACACATGCAACCAGGGGGACTGAAAAAGACAAAACAAACCACAAAACAAACCTTGCAGTCTCATGGTCAGGAACCAGTCTTCCAGTTTAAGGAGAGGCTGGGTTCGGGGTTTGGCGGGACGTCTGGGGTGGGATTCAGGAGTTCAGGGGTGCTGCGGTAGTCCGGGAGTTTTCCTTGCCAGGATTCTGAACGCCACCTCCTGGCAAGTCCAAATCCCTTGACATGTCTGCGGAGCTCCTAGTAATAGCACACTGCCCTCTGCCCCCTCCAGTGACTCTGGAACGGAGCTGGGCCTGACCTGCCCGGATGTGGGACAGATGTGGGCCGTATCAGGGCCAGATCCAGCAATTCTCTGGCAGAGAACCCTGAGAAAGAATGTCAACCAGATCACAGTCTACCCCTTGGGAAGGCCACGCATGACAGTTGGGAAGAGCGCTAAACCCAGAGCAGGACATTCCCCTTGGTTGTGTTGCGTCATCGTCAAGAATCCAATGCAACAGGACACACACTGAGGGAGTGTTTTCATAAATGCTTCCTACTTGACCCCTATCCATTTCTCAAGACTTAAATATGGTCCAAGGTGTTGCACAGAGTCCAATTATGTATATGAGGCAAGAGTATTCTCCCAAGTCTCCCGATCTAATGCAAAATGACTGTCCACATCTTTTCCCTTTAGCACAATGAAAACAGAGTGAACACAGATAGCGTGGTGAGGAATATTAAGGAGGCATAACTTAGAGAATGTTCCAGAACTTGAGCTTGCATGCTGCTACATGCACTCCAGTCACGGTCAAATCTGGGTCCCTATGACTAACATAATAAACTTAATTTCTTAAAAACTTACATTTTCCACAGCACACCCACTCAGGTGTGGAAGGTTTGAAGACTGGGTGAGGAAAGATGTGTCCCTAGGCTCCATTCCAGTTGTTAGCCATTAGCTGTTGGCTGTTAGCAGTTAGCTGACCTCTTGATGTAGAGTCTCCCCTCAGCCAAATCTCCCACCCACACAAACTGCTCAGAAGAAAGGGTCTTTTCTTTTCGCTCATAAACACACACTTTTCTCTTAGAGAATTAGGGTGCTCTCACTCCCCCTCCCTCTGCTCCCAGCCTCATAACTAATGACACACACACACACACTTACACACACTAATATGATTATTCATAGACACAGTATAACTCACTCACACAAACACACACACACACACTCACACACACACACACACACACACACACACACACACACACACACACACAAACACACACACACACCCATAGATACACACACACACTGACACACACATACACACACACACACACACACACACACAGACACACACACATACATGCAGACTTGCAGACTCTTTTTCTCTGGTACAATAATACACAGACACACAAACACACACACACATACATACACACACTGTATCCCATATGTCTGTCTGGAGCCAGTGCATTGTGTTCTCCGCACAGCTGTTCCCCTCTGAGCCTGCCCATGACCCTCCCCATGCCCAGCACAGAGCCCTCTCTGTCTGACCAGCAGTCTGCCATGGCCCCCTCAGCCATGGAGCATGAGAAAATGCCACTGTACTGGACCATTAAGATTGTAAAATATACTGCCTCTGTCTCTCTCTCTCTCTCTCTCTCTCTCTCTCTCTCTCTCTCTCTCGCTCTCTCTCTCTCTCTCTGTCACATAGACACACAGACACAGACACAGACAGACACAGACAGACACAGACACACACACACACACACACACACACACACACACACACACACACACACACACACACACACACACACACACACACACACACACACACACACACAACAGGGGATAATGCATTCACACTTGCTGTCTCTCAGTCTCGCAAATCAAATATTCACACAGACTACAGTACATTCAGGCAATCACACACTCACACCTGCTTTTTTATCTGTGTCTTTATCAAACAAAAACACACACGAACATACACACAGTTAGACACACACATCCCTCATCTCATTTCCTCATCACTGGCCCCCCACCACACCCCACCCTTCCCCACCCTCTCCCTAGACTAGTCACCTTTGACCTCTGGGAGTCGGGGTCCACCCTTTCCTCCCCGGCAAGCTTCCTCCTGTGCTCCAATAAAGACTTCCCTTTCCTGAGGGGCCTTCCAGCACTGGGCCCACAGACATGTTTACTACACACACACACACACACACACACACGCACACGCACACGCACACGCACACGCACACGCACACGCACACGCACACGCACACGCACACACAAACACAAACACACATACACACACACACACACACACACACACACATGTCATATGACTCCCCGCACTGACAAAGAGCCCTGTATCCGTTTGCATTCAAAACCCACAGAGTCCATCCACTGTAATTGAGTTGGCTCAGGACGCTGTGAAACAGGCCTACTTACACTGTTCATGCTCTGCATTGCTCTGCTGTAGGCCTGGTGTGGAGGATTCCCAAGCGCAAGTGAATTTGCAACTCTGGAAATGTTCTCCCTCTGTTCTGCATCATTTCTCAGGGAATGTGTGTGTGTGTGTGTGTGTGTGTGTGTGTGTGTGTGTAGTGTGTGTGTGTGTGTGTGTGTGTGTGTGTGTGTGTGTGTGTGTGTGTGTGTGTGTGTGTGTGTGTGTGTGTGTGTGTGTGTGTGTGTGTGTGTGTGTGTGTGTGTGTGTGTGTGTGTGTGTGTGTGTGTAGTGTGTGTAGTGTGGTGGGTGTGATGATGCATTCGGCCCACCCAGTACTAAAGCTGAACGGTAAATGTGTGTTACTAAATGTCCATGAAAGGTTTTTCAAGAGGTGGGGTGTGTGTGTGTGTGTGGGGGGGGGGGGGTTGAGTCTTACACTGTTTCCATGCTGTAAGGGCCAACGAACATGCCCAGTGTTTAAATGTGCCCTTAGTTGCTTTGGAGGCTGGTAGAGGGAAGTGTGAGGTGTGTTTCCATGATTTCAGGGGTTTTCTTCTCCAGCCAGAAGAAGATGAAGATGACAGACGCCAAGGTAAATGGCTGTGAGAGGAAGATGAGGAGCTTGTGTGTGTGTGTTAGTGTAACGATTCACCGTTTTTACCGGCAAAGATTCGACTGCATCGGTACGCGAACCCCTAGATCGTTTTGAATGGACCATGAGCCGTGTCTGCCGTAAACGTGTTTATTGCACTATATTGGGTGAAGTCATATCTTCAGTCAGTCCTTGCGCTGTGACCATCTTACACATAGGCCTGCAACAGGTAATGGTACAGAAAGCAGCTAACTTTAGCTTCTTAGGCCGCAACAAACCCTATAGGCTGAGTGTTAACTTATCTGTTAACTGGGGACCCTGGCTGATATTATATACCACTCATTGTTGAGGTGACAGAAACTCACTAGCCACATGGATTTATGTGTTAGTAGCCTACTAGTAGACCAATCCCCACACAGCAGATCATAGATTCCTGTCGTCCTGTCACTCTGCAAGCCCTTCAAAATGTCCTCAGGGGATGTGTGCACAAGCAGCAGAGGCTACGCATAACAATGGACTGTTTTGATTGGCCTCAGCTCAACAGTTGAGTAGAAGGCCAACACTTATCTGTAGTTATTGTTGAATTTAATTTTGTTTTCAGTGTTAGTGAGTTAGTTAGTTAGAGAGCTTTGCAAAGTTCATGAATCGCTATGTACTGAAGGGCTAAGACTTCTGTGTTTTTTTAAATAATATTTGTTTCGATATTTCTCCCCCTAACTGCCAAAGTGAGGAACCTGGGCATGGGTGTGTAAACCAGACTTCAGTTTGTATTCATAATGTCAAAGTCTTTCTGAAAATGAATGTCTACATTAAACAAATGCAAAGAACTGTATCAGATTGCATCGCATCGCATCACATCTCACTGAATTATTCTGTATTAAAATGTATCGTCCCTGAATCGTATCGCAACCTGTGTATCCAGATATGTATCTAATTGTCTTATAAGCGAGACATGTACGTCCCTAATGTGTTTGTGTGTGTGTTTGTCCGTTCTATACAGGGGTGGGCAATTAAGCCAAGGGGCCGCAAATGGCCCTGGGGCCGCACTTTGCCCAGGTCTGTGTTAGAAGGTATTTGTGAGTGTGTGTGTGTGCACAGTTATATTTATAACCATATATTTATACGACCATGTGTCTGTGTGTATTTTATGTCCATCTTGTGTTTTTATGGATATTTTTGTGTGAGGCGGTTTGTGTGTGTGTTTGTGTGACTGTGTGTGTCTGTGAGTGAATCTCCATCTGGAGTCTATCAGGATGTTTCCTCTGTGGAGGTCTGTGTTGTTTCACACGTTATCAGACACTGACCCCAGGTTGTTGTCCTTTTTCCCTTTTTTTCCCTTTCTGCTATGTACTTTTTTCCACACGATGAGGCCTTTCCTCTCTCTCTCTGTGTCTCTCTGCCAATCTTTTACACAGGGGTGAAGGTACTTACCCCACTATGTGTGACACCAATATTAGGAATAGTACATATGGAGAAAAAGAAAGAAAGAAAACAGAGGAGATAAGGTCACATGCACACACACTTTTACATAGTTCAGCAGTATACTGTGTTTTCTGAAAAGCTTCACTGTGCTTCACTGTATGCCTCCATTTAGGTATAAATGTATACTCTGTATGTGCCAGCATACATCAGCTTCACAATCTTACACCGAAGCCCGTTCGAAAAACTGCCTCAAAAATAACATTATTATAAAGTTATAATTATTATTATAACATTATTATAATAACAATAAAAAAAATCATGTGACGTATTGGTCACTGAGTATCACACTGTAAGTAAACCTCTGTGACCCAGTTGGCATCATAATTGATATTACAATCGGCGACAGCAACATCCTCATCTGGCCATTCATGAATCCGGATGGGGCGTCTCCGCCATAACCCGGCGTCATTAAACAATGTGGCTCGTCCCCTCCGTCCAATGAGCCTGATCTGTGGTATGGGCTCCTCCACCTGTAAACACTGTGATTCCCCCGCCGGCTGCCATGAATGGAGGGTGTCTCCCGGCTAAGCCGGCTCGGCACAGAAGGGCCACTGTCATCCTCCAGTCCCATAGAGCCGTGCACAAAGGAGAGGATGTGGACGGGACAATGGCTCCATCTCAGGAGACTCTCTAGGGAGCTGTGTGAGTGTGTGTGTGTTGGTATATTTGTGTGTGTGTGTGTGTGTGTGAGTGTGTGTTTATATATTTGTCTGTGTGTGTGTATGTGTGTGTGTGTTTGTATATTTGTATGAGTGTGTGTGTTTGTGTGAGTGTGTGTTTACGTATATATTTGTCTGAGTGTGTGTATGTGTGTGTGTGTTTTTATATCTGTATGAGTGTGTGTGGGTGTGTTTGTGTGTGTGTGTGTGTTTCACGTGGAAATAGACTCCTGGCTCCCTTCACACACCCATTTCAGGAAGGGACAAAAAGCTGGTCCCAAAAGTGGCTTCTCTGCTGGGACAGGTGCAGGGGTTGGGCTGGGCTGAGGCCTGGGGCTGGGACTGGGGCTCCACCAGAGTGTTATTGTGCCAGAGAAGACGGGCTTAGACAGGTAGATGTGTTGGACGTTGTCTTTCGGATGGATAGAGCGCTGCGTTGCACTCATGTTTTAGTCATTAAGTAAAGCCTGCTGAACTGGGAGCTCTTACTCTTGAAAGTGGAACATTCTCGACCAGATGAGTCACCACTGCATGCATGGAAATACGCCATTTTATTAAGTTAATTTCAGACCAGTTGCTTAGGTCTGAAGTATAGAGGTAAAAATGTATAAAATAATGTTTCTCTCACTGTAGTCATAGTGACTGTACTACCCAGAAACAGAAGGACGTTATATGATCTAATAACTGCCAGTAAGAATCTGTAGGATATCAGACACAGGTTTGATAGATACAGTTATAGAGAGATAAAAGTCCTGGTATCTATGTTAAATATCCAACTCATCACCCGTCCACAATACTGAAAATCACCTTTTCTTCAGTTAACAAATTTATATATAGAAATATCAGGCTTGCAAATAGTTTCAACAAAAGAATGAATACAATTTTCTAAATGTTATTGTCAGAGGTAAAGCTCTCTAAAGCTATGATCTTAGTGCTTGATATAGAAGGTTGCGTTAGCATTAGGAGAAGTTATAGATAGTTAAATGCTCAAGCATGTTAGTGGAATTATGCTACATTGACCTGTATCATACTGTGTTCACAGGAGCTGTTTTGGTGTGTGAGGTTTCAGCTTGGTTAGCTTAATCTTCGCTTAGCTTAATCTTTTTTACTCATGGTAGTCATGTGTGTTGTTGCTAATAATGTTCTGTGTATCCCTGTGACAAATAACTGTGTGTGTGTGTGTGTGTGTGTGTATGTGTGTGTGTGTGTGTGTGTATATGGGTGTGGGGGAGGGGTTGAACTCATGCCCATATTTCATTGTGGCATTTGGAGAGACAATTATTTGGTTTGTTTTCATGGACTTAGATCATAAACCACTGCACCCTTTAAAGCACTGTCTGTTTATCTTGCTGTGCTGTGGTTTTGTGTGCGTGTGTGTGTGTGTGTGTGTGTGTGTGTTTGTGTGTGTGTGTGTGTGTGTGTGTGTGTGTGTGTGTGTCTGTGCTGTGTGTTTTTTTCTCTGTGAATGATTGACAGAGTAAACAGTACTTTTTTGAGCATTTAATCCACTACAAATTAGGCCCAGCTGGTTCCAATAGCTGACTGGAATTACGGAATAAATCCACTTTTTTTCTCTCTCTTTTTTTTTGCCAGGCCTCAATCTGGTGGTAATTATACTCACAGTTCACTTTTATCGCCAGTTTTACAGTAACCCCTTGGAGGACTCCGTTTGTATGCGCCCTTTCAGAACAGGCTCAGAGAGAGTACACACACACACACACACACACACACACACACACACAGAGAACATGCTCAGAGAGAGTACACACTGTGACATTTGGTTTGATTTGGCAAGAAATTCTTGGCATGCGGCTCAGGGTTCGTTGTTACCACTGAACCTTACTGTCCTCCCAAACACATTCAGTCACTAACACAGACAGACGAGCACACATGGAGATGTAGTCGTGTGCTTATCGTATTCCTAGTAAACGTAATTAGTCATGAAGCTGTTTGTCATTTGTCATTGTACTGTAGCTCCATTAAGCATTTGTAAAATGTGTAATGTTGACTTATGAACTATGAATGAACAAGGTTTTGCTTCAACAGTAATTCAGTTCAGTTTATTTTCATTTGATTCTATTGGAATTTAGTCTGTTGTTGTTATGTTGTGCTCTCTCTATCTGTGTGTCTGTGTTTTGTGTGTGTGTGTGTTTGTGTGAGTTGGTATAGCAAAGTGAAGGTGGATAGGTGGTTTTAGTGGAGGTCTGTTTCCATGACAATGTGAACTCTGTTTAGTGCCCAGTTCAGATGCTTATCAACCCACCACATGGAGCACTGATAAAAACACTGCTACAATTACCCTGTGCATCACAGATCACGTGTGTTTGTGTGTGTGTGTGTGTGTGTGTGTGTGTGTGTGTGTGTGTGTGTGTGTGTGTGTGTGTGTTTGTGTGTGTGCGTGCGTGCGTGGGTGTGCGCGTGTAGGTGTGTGTGTGTGTGTGTGTGTGTGTGTGTGTTTGTGTCTGTCTGCGCGTGTGTGTGTGTGTGTGTGTGTGTGTGTGTGTGTGTGTGTGTGTGTGTGTGTGTTTGTGTCTGTGTGCGCGTGTATGTGTGTGTGTGTGTGTGTGTTTGTGTGTATTTGCTTTATTGCGCTTGGGAGTTTGCATGAATATTTGCATTCACCTCTAGTTGACCCTAATGTGAACTGCTGCAGTTCTCTGTCACGCTTACTCTGTCTCTTATGTATAGACGTACACACACACGCACACACACACACACGCACACACTCAACCGCACAAACACACCTGTGCTGTTTGGCTTAATTTGAATATGGGGCAGAGCTGTCTGTGTGGTGAACTTAGCTTTGTGTTCTCCTGGTTAATGGAGTTTTAATAGAGTTTTAACTTGGCCACAGAAGAACACTAGGCCACAACATAGTCAACACACCAGACCAGAGAACGTTGTAAAACTTCACTAAGGGTGTATGTGTGTGTGTGTGTGTGTGTGTGAGAGAGAGAAAGAGAAAGAGAGAGAAAGAAACGAATAACAGAAATCCAAGGAAAACATGCGACATACAAATGGAGAGAAAACCAATGAAAGAGAAAGTAAAAAAACAAAAAAACAAAGAGTGTTCAGCTAATGAACAATGATGTGGAGAAGTGGAGTGGGACAGAGACAGTAAGCAGGTGAATGAGTGAGGGAGAGATTGAAAGAGAGAATAAATGGTAGATAGAGAGAGAGAGAGAGAGAGAGAGAGAGTGTAATCGAGAGACTATGGTAGCGGAACAGAAAGAAAAGAAAAAGCCTTTCTGAGATCAGATCATCCGCGAGGCGAGTCCTGGTCTTCCGGATCTCTCTGATAGCCGGGCGCTCCTGTCCTCCCCTGAAAGCTGCCGCTGTCTCATTGTGTCGTCTGTCGCTTCTCCGAGCGGGAGAACAAAGCGCCTGGGGTCGTGTTTGTCAGGGCGCGGGGGCTGGATCGGGTGTCTCCCGTGCCCCCTTCTCCCATCACTACTACCCTAGGGAGGGAAAAGAGGGGGGGGGGGGGGGGGTCCAGAAAACACAGGTTGGTGTTTGTATGAATGCGTGTGTGTGTGTGTGTGTGTGTGTGTGTGTGTGTGTGTGTGTGTGTGTGTGTGTACCGGGGTTTGAGGGTGGCATGTGAGAGGCTGAAGGATACAGGACGTGAGGGTGGGGTGTGTGTGTGTGCGTGTTTGGTGGTGTTGCCTGAGGACGAGGGGGTCATGCTGAGGCCACTGCACAGCCCACCTGTCCTCTGGGCAGGAAACAGTCAGGGGCTCTGAGGACACACCTGTCCCCAGGGCTGAGGACAGGGAGGGTGTGTGTGTGTGTGTGTGTGTGTGTGTGTGTGTGTGTGTG
>NC_137928.1:13433197-13435697 GCF_963457725.1 Sprattus sprattus | reverse complement strand
TAAAAAATATTGTTTTTTACATAGTACACTTTTAACAATTGAAGTGATCCCTCTTCTGACCTGACACTAACAATGAAATTATAGCACAACTCTTTATTTGTAAGATGTTCGTGAGTTCCTTCACAATAGCCTCATCCTGCGTGAACATCACCCTCCGGAAAAGAGAATGAGAACAGAACAAGCACCAAGACAGTTACTATGGTAGCTAATCCTACCTCCATCACCACGGCGACACACAATTGGGTGCCTGGTCTATTCCAGTGGAAGTGTGGGATGAGGTGGGTGTTAATTGTGTGTGTGTGTGTGTGTGTGTGTGTGTGTGTGTGTGTGTGTGTGTGTGTGTGTGTGTGTGTGTGAGTGTGTGTGTTTGTGGGTGCTTGTCTCTATTTCAGTGGCTTACTGAAGATATCTGTTGGAGGGGGGCTTACTTGTGTAAATGTGAAAAGACCCCTGCAGTGAGATGGGTTTCTCTTTGTCCCCCCTGGCGACCGATTAAGGCATGTCATTGTTGCAGTGTGTGTGTGTGTGTGTGTTTGTGTGTGTATGTGTGTGTGTGTGTGACTGGCCAGTGGACACATCCTGGCGGTAGAACATGGCTGAACACAGTGATTACGTCCTCAGCTGTCCCCTATGGCACTCGCCAAAGTAATCCCTCTCAAGTCTCTCTCTCCTGCGCGCACACACAGACACACAGACACACAGACACACAGACACACAGACACACAGACACACACACACACACACACACACACACACACACACACACACACACACACACACACACACACACACACACACACACACAATGTACATAGAAACAAAGGAGAGTTTGGGGTTTAGCAACATCTATGGGTTGAAGTGTGAGCGGGGGTGTGTGTGTGTGGGGGTAGGGGGTTGAACACGATCCTCAGATGAGAATCAAAGCAGCGCTGCAGGTCGTTTAGCCCCTCTCCAACTCCTCATCCCCCCCCCCCCCCACCATCTTCCTCTCCTTTCCTCTCCAACTCCTCTTCCCCTCCTCCCCCCCAACTTTCTTCCTCTCCTCTCCTCTCCTCGCCTCTCTTCTCCTCTTCTCTCCTACTCCTCATCCCCTCCCCCCCACCATCTTCCTCTCCTCTCCCCCCCACCATCTTCCTCTCCTCTCCCCCCCCACTCTCTTCCTCTCCTCTCGTCTCCAACTCCTCATCCCCTCCTCCCCCCACTATCTTCCTTTCCTCTACTCTTCAACTCCCCATCCCCTCCTCCCCCCCACTCTCTTCCTTTCCTCTCCAACTCCTCCTCCCCTCCACTCTCTTCCTCTCCTCTCCAACTCCTCCTCCCCTCCTCCCCTCCACTCTCTTCCTCTCCTCTCCTCTCCTCTCCTCCCCTCCTTTCCTCCCCTACACTCTCTTCCACTCCTCTCCTCTCCAACTCCTCATCCCCTCCCCCCCACTCTCTTCCTCTTCCTCTCCTCTCCTCTCCTTTTCTCCACCCCTCCCCCCTCCCTCCCCTCCACTCTCTTCCTCTCCTCTCCTCTCCAACTCCTCATCCCCTCCCCCCCCCACTCTCTTCCTCTCCTCTCCTCTCCTCTTCTCCACCCCTCCCCTCCTCCCCTCCCTCCCCTCCACTCTCTTCCTCTCCTCTCCTCTCCACCTCCGCAGCCCCCACCCACTCTCTTCCTCTCCTCTTCTCTTCTCTTCTCCTCTGCCTCCTCTCCTTTTCTCTCTTCTTTGCCACCCCTCGTTTTCCTGAGTCCATGCTGTGGAGCTGGAGAGAATCTTGTGCAATAATCTGGCTTCAGCGTTCTCTGGCACTCTCTCCTCTATCATTTGATTGTCTGAAGGGTCTCATCTTTCTTCTCGTTGGTCCTCTCATCACCTGTTAGGCCTTGTGTCCCTGTCTCTCCCCTTCTGCAAACGTCCTGTCAACCTCTCCTCCATATCATGTTGTCTCTGTCTCCTCTCATTGTTTTCATATGTCTCCTCCACATCTTTTGTTTGTCCCCTGCATGGCTTTTATCTGATCCTCTAATATACCCCCCCCCATTTCTGAACCATACACCCTCTCCATCTTCTCTTCTTGTCTTTTCCCTTGATTTCTCCATCCTGAAATACCAAACCCTCTCTCTGTCACTGTATGGCAGCAAGAACATAAGATCTTTAGATCCCTTATCTCAGAGTTTACATTGTCCGCAGTCTTATCTAAGCAGCACTGTTGCACTCTCCTCTGAATTGCCTAAATAAATGTTCCTGACCGCTCCCTCATCCCTCTGTTGTCCGTGATCTCAGATCACATTACCGCACTGGCATTAGACGGCACTAATGCTCATCAGCTCTTAAACGACAGCGACGGGGATGTGCCAAATCTCTTACCTCATTACGCTTGGGGGACTGAGCGTTGGTTTAGAGCAGCAGTAATCATAGACTCGTGGAAAATCAGTGTGTGTGTGTGTGATATGTGTGTGTGTGCGTGTGTGTGTGTGTGTGTGATGTGGGGCTGAGGTCAGGTGCTGCAGGCTCTC
>NC_137928.1:13418197-13428197 GCF_963457725.1 Sprattus sprattus | reverse complement strand
AATCTATCATTTCAAATAATATCATTGAGCTTTATTGGCATGACTCCTTTGCAGCGCCAAAGCAAAACATTTGCACAAAATGTAAATATCGAATTGAATTGGCTAAACATACAATCTATTAATCTTTGTGTTTAACCAAGTGTAGTGTGTTCATATGAGGCATGTGTCTAGTGTATTTGCATGTGTTTAGTCTGGCATTTAGCTTTCTCTCTCTCCTATTAGAAGATTCCGCCATCCGCTGTGCTTCATTAACCCCCCCTCATGGCAGTCAGGAGGCCGTGTCTTCAGTCAGGACGGCCCACTCCTGCGCAGCAGCGCAGCCAGAGCTGACACGGGCGTCTGAAATGTAGCGTAGAGCCGCACACAGCCAGCTGTTTGCCTTGGCCGCGGTTCTGAGAGGAAGGACTGGGACTCGAAGGGGGTTCAGGAGGACAGCCTCCTGCACAGGCCAGAGTGGAAGACACATTTGCTGGGGGGTCAGGGTGGTGGGGAGGGCCCATGAAAAATTATACTAATATACTGTATATCACTTCAGTGAAGTGTTGATCACTAGCGACCTACTGAATGCACACGCCAACATCAAACATTACTAAGCATATTTCCTTGTTTATAGTTAATATTCCATGTGCTCATTATGATTTCTCAGCACATATTCCAATATATTTACCGTATGAGCATTCTGTGTAGCTATATGTGTCTGTATATTTCTAAACAGGGATGAGGTTTGCTGTCTCTGTGTCAAGAGACAAATCCTGTCCAGACTACAACTAGGGAACCAGACCTGACCCTCACCCTCAAAACACACACACACACACATCCATCTTTATGAGGCTGGGACCTGAACTCCCCACCCCACCACTAAAACCTTCTACAAACACGCACAAACACACACACACACACACACACACACTCTTCCACACACATCTGCCCCTTTCTCTCCTGGCCTGGAAGATGTTATCCCACGGGATTATGAAGTGTTTCACACAAATGTATCCGAGACACGGATATAAGACCCACTGGGAGTTCACATGGCTGGAGGATAGAATGGGGGGCTGTGGACAGAGGGCTTAATGGAGGGGGGGTTGGGGGGTCTGAGGTGGGGGAGGAGTGGGGTGTTCAGGAGGCTTTTCTGGAAAGAAAGTGAGTGCTGGCAGGGCTTGAGGGAAAGGAGTTGCTTTTGGACAGAGCAGGAGCGGGACAGAGGATCTGTGATATGACATGGCTCACTTACACTGGCGCTGGAATGCCTCCGATGTGAAGCAATATTCCGGAATGTGTAATGCGCATTCTAGAGCGTCTCTCACGAACGGAAGACCTCCATAGCTTGTCCCTGGTGTGGGATTTCTTGTTCTTTTTTGGAAAACTATCCCCCTTTTCCCCTCCCCTCCACCACTAGCTACTCTCTTAAGCCCCCCCCCCCCCCACTCTCTGGCCCTGTGCTGTTTTTCGTCTTCTCCTCCTCCAGCCGTAGAGCTCCGATGGTCTCTCCAGCACCGCTGCACTGATGGCCCCCTCAAGCCTCGCTGGGGATCCTCCAGCGCGCATCATCCGTGAAAAAGCATCCATCCCGGGCCCATTCTGCCGGGCCGCAGCCCAGAGACGGATGATCCAGGAGGACCACAGGGAGACATTAAGCCTCCGCTCTGGAACATTACTGCCTCGCTCCGTTAACTCCACCAGAAAACCCCAACTGCAAAACAGACAGGATTTGTAGCAGTTTCTTTCTCAGCAGCCGCAGAACGCAATGCTACGTTGGTGGTTGCAAAGACATATATTTTTGCACATTTCAGTTTATTTTTTTAATTTTTAAATTCATCTGCATACTATAAAAGTCAGAAGACTCTTCGGGGCAAGTTGCGATTCAATTTTCCATTAGCTATTCCCTAATCCTCATGATTGATATTACGTTTCATTGGGGTCATGAGTTCCCTTGGCGAAAGTGTTTATCAAAACGCTTATTCAAGGCATTAAGGCAGCGGTTAAGTGAATTTCCCTTTTAATTCCTGGGATGGCCCTCTTCCACTGGGCCTGGCCAGGGCTTCCTTCACATTGTTTTCCTTTCAAACTGAGAAAAATAGGAGGACTGTGCAAACAGGCAACCGTTCTCTAGGCTTCTCCTTCTCTCACGGGGGGAGCTTGTTCACAGATAAACATCTGTACTGTTGAAACAAACAGCCAGTGTGTGTGTGTGTGTGTGTGTGTGTGTGTCCTCTGTCTTGTTCCTGAATGTGTCTGGCAGGAGCACGTGTCCCGGTCATCTCAGTGGAGTGATGGTCCGATTGTTTTTCTGGCACGGGGATGGCGTGGAGGTCAGGCCTTGGTGCTGCTGCTGCGTCTCTGGGCCCCGGGCCCCTGGACCATGAGCTGGATCCCACCCTCCCCTCAGGGGCCTGGCCCGGATTTACTCTCCCCCTCTCTCTCCCGCTCTCCCTCTCTCTCCCGCTCTCACTCTCTCTCCCTCTCTTTCCCTCTCTCCCCTGCTCTCACTCTCTCTCCCTCTCTCCCTCTCTCTACGTCCCTCTCTCTCCCTCTCTCACTCTCTCTCCCTCTCTTTCCCTCTCTCTCCCTCTCTTACTCTCTTTCCCTCTCTTACTCTCTCTCCCTCTCTCTCCCTTTCTTACTCTCTCTCACTCTCTTACTCTCTCTCTACATCCCTTTCTGAGCATGGCTGGATAGAGCCAGAAACATTGTCTCCCACTATGTGAACTGTGTTTTGACCTCATTTAACACACACATTCTGGATAATGAAAAATAAAAACGTATTTCTTGGTTGTGACCAACGTGTCATTTGTCAAATTATTCACTTTACAGTCCTGAACTCCCAGAATGTGCAGCCTAATGTATAATCAACATATGTCAATGAGGTGGACATTTACACATGTGTTTTATTGCATAAATATGCAGTTCCACACTGTGGCTTGGTGAATGGACTATGCATTATTAGACAGTGTAATGTGGTGCTCAAACAGCCGGGGCCTGGAGTCCTGCAGGGAGTCCATAGAAGACCGCATTATAGCAGGGCAAGTAGTCACGGCAGGAGCCTCACACATCCAAATATTTATCCCCTAACATTTTTCACTGTGAGCGCACATATGCCGTCTCCTGCTGTAATGGCCCTGTGTGTATTTGTCTTGGGCATCGTGCCTGATTCTGCTGGAAAGGGAAGCCAATTCTTTTTTTTTTCTTCTCTCGTTTGAACGTTCTTTGTTTTTTTTCTTTCTCATTCACTCTCCACACTGCACCCCCCCCCCACCCCCCCCCCCCCCCCCTTTTAAAAGACGGAGGGAGAAAAAACTTGGCGACTTTTGCTGCACAAGATTCCCTGCTGGGTCTGTGTGAATGTGGTTCACACCCGTCCACTGGGCCCCTCAGCTTTACATGAGAGAGAGAGAGAGAGATGGAGGGAGAGATGGAGGGAAAGACAGAGGAGGACTGAGAGAAAGTGAGTGTGAGAGAGAGAGATGGAGGGAGAGATGGAGGGAAAGACAGAGAAGGACTGAGAGAAAGTGAGTGTCAGAGAGAGAGAGATGGAGGGAGAGATGGAGGGAAAGACAGAGAAGGACTGAGAGAAAGTGAGTGTCAGAGAGAGAGAGATGGAGGGAGAGATGGAGGGAAAGACAGAGAAGGACTGAGAGAAAGTGAGTGTCAGAGAGAGAGAGATGGAGGGAGAGATGGAGGGAAAGACAGAGAAGGACTGAGAGAAAGTGAGTGTGAGAGAGAGAGAGAGGAAGAGAGAAAGAGGGGTGCTGAAGGGGAGGAACACGGGTGAGTCAGGAGCAGAGGGAGGGGCGAGAGGTGCAGCTGTATTCGGGGAGGTGAGGAATGAAGTATGATGTAAAGTGAAGTGTCCCGGGTGGCGTCGTTAGATCTAACTTTGTTTCATTGCTCTGAGAATTTGTTACTGGTTCGACTCAGGCCTTGGCGGGACCGAGGTGCACTAAATCTTATGGCAGAGTCAATACTTTTAACAACCTCCCTCTTTCACCTCCAGGTTTCTTTCCCTCGCTTTGGTCAGGAATGCGTGCCTTCTGTAACAAAACACAACCTGGCCATGGAGAGGTCCACTGCGCAGCCGGAGAGAGAGAGAGCCTGAGCTGGTGTCCCAAGTTCCAGAGAAACTATATCACGCTGGGCCGACAGGCCGATAAACAACCAAGCGAGTCGTGCAAACGAACCACAGCTGCCCGTCCGCATTGGTTTGCACAGCCTTTTCATTCTGGACGAACGGTGGTGGAATGCGTCGTTTATATTAAACAAAGATCAACACCGCCGCTGCACAGAGTAACACCGGCTCTCGCTCGCCCTTGTTCCAGCAATATTTTATGAGTCACGTCGACGGCAGCTCAAAATATTTGCAGAACGTTTTTCGGCTACTGGGGCCAAACTCCTTGGACCCTGCTTTGGTGTGGGCCGCTTGGTCTGCCTCTCAGGCTCCCTGCCAGGGGCTGGTAGGCTGCCTGCTAGGCTCCCTGCCAGGGGCTGGTGGACTGACCTATAGGCGCAAGGCCAGGGGCTGGTGGACTGACCTATAGGCTCCAGGCCAGGGGCTGGTGGGCGCCCCCTATAGGCTCCAGGCCAGGGGCTGGTGGGCGCCCCCTATAGGCTCCAGGCCAGGGGCTGGTGGGCGCCCCCTATAGGCTCCAGGCCAGGGGCTGGTGGACTGACCTATAGGCGCCAGGCCAGGATGTCCTTACTGAATGGTGCATGGGGCAGAATGCCCTCTAGTGTGTGTGTGGTTCTCAAGCAGTTCTCAAGTCCTGGCCCTGCCAACATACCCCTCAAGCGCCTTCAACACCCTTCCTCTCTCTGTGCTGGAAATGGACCTGTCAGCCTACATAGACAAGCTCAAGGGGTTATTTGCCATATTACACATCTACATCAGTGAGAGTGCATGCAGGTGTTTGTGAGCACAGTGCAGTGAACTCCGTTTCCATGATCTCAATGTTTGCTAAGGTAACATCTTGGTGTAGAGCTGCCTACTCTGTGTCAGGAGTGGTGAAGCTCACACACACACACACACACACACACAGACACACACACAGACAGACAGACAGACAGACAGACAGACAGACACACACACACACACACACACACACACACACACACACACACACACACACACACACACACACACACACACACACACACACACACACACACACACACACACACACACACACACACACCTCTTCCATCTTTCTCCGGGACGTCCACTTGTACACTAATCCAGACCAGGTCACTCACTTCCTCTGGCTCTCATGGAGGTGATTCACAAATTATTCCCCTTCTCCTCTGTCATGCTCTTTACAGTCTCGCAGAACAAGCTGTAACGTTTCGTTGACGTTTTCCTGATGTTTTCTCTGCTTTCCCTCTAACCCTTATCTGCTTCCTCATCTTAATGCTCTGCAGACTCCCTGTCAGTCATCCTGGCCTCCCCCTTGCTTCGGGCGTGCCAACAAACCGCGCTCTTATTGGCCTGTTGCCAGCAGCCCCCCCTCTGTTTCAAACATTGACTTCTACGTTTACAGTCCTGAACTTTGTAAGTCTACATTTTGTCAGTGGGTCTGTCCAGTGAGGAGGGGAACATCTTATAGACACATGTGAGGTTGACTGCTCAAAACTAAATCGACCCAAACTCAGACAGACAGGTACACAGACTCACATTCATTCACACTTAAACCGGAGACCTCCGGCAGATGCCTGTAATCTAGTCTTAACACACAGCCCCCTCATTCAGATGGATACATGTGCAAAAAACAGACACGCAAGCACACTATGTCATGTGTAACAAATCTCTTCCAGACACTTCAGCTTCGACACATTGAACATTTCATCCAACGCACACATTCACACATATACACACACACACACACGCACCCTCTGTCATCCGGATGCCTGTCTGTTTGGATTTGTTTGGACATTCCTCCCCATCCAGAAGGCTGCAGTGAAAACAAACTGTGCTGTTAAAAAAAGCGTGTAATTTATGAACCCTCTGTTTAGAGCGGGCGAGACGCCCTCTTGCTCCTGCTAGCGAGAGATGCTGGTGGGCAGATGGTTGCAGTCAAGAGGCGGCTGACGGTCCTCTCTCTTTCTCTCTCATATGAAAGCAATCTCCCCTTGTGTTATTATGATTATCGGTGTAAACTTTCTGCTCTTTACACAGCCTGCGTGGTGGTGTTCGTTTTTAGCGGGAGCGCTTAGCAGAGTTTTCATTCAATTATTTAGGGTGTCCTTGTAAAAGGCAGACTTCCTCTAAGAGTGAAGTAATATTATAGTCTGAGGCCCTTGTGCTTACTGCACTCTGGTATAACCAAATTTTCTGCAGATTTGTGCAAAATTCAGTAACTGAAGATCGTGTTTGTTTTGTAACCCGGTCTTTTTAATGACGGACTGGCATGACGCTCTGTGCAGATTTATGGTGTCTCGTAAAGTCCTGTAAATTTCACGCTCTGATTTAGTTGTCCAAACAACACTGAGTCTTTAAAAGCCAAGGTGGTACGGTCTTCGCTGAGAAGAGGTGTTTCAGTGTTTCAGTGTTTCGAAAGAAAGAAAGAGAGGAATACGGTGAAAAATGGCTGCTGAGAATAGTTGGGTCTAGCAGAGTGTAAACAAAGAACATTCTTTCCGGGGGACGTCAGCGACTGGGAGACATTTGCTAGGTTTACTGTGGACATGAACCTAGGAAATTATCGGTGTGTGCGAAACTGTCACTTTCTTTTTTTTTGTCTCTCCCCTCTTCACACACACACCCACACCCACACACTCTCACACACACACACACGCACACACACACACACACACACACACACACACACACACACACACACACACACACACACACACACACACACACACACACACACACACACACACACACACTCACACACACACACACACACACACACACACACACACTCCCTCCTCAGTTTTATTTTAAGCTTCACACCTGTCTAAGAGATGCTGAGCACACATGTGACACCAGGACACTTGGCATGTTTCACTACACTTCTTGCAGGTCAGTGTCATGGCTTCCTGCATCGGTTTAACATGTGCCAGTCGAGCCGAGCCTCCATTCTGACAAAACCCATAAAACCAATGATATAGCAGGTGTCCATTTTCTCAGTGTCTCACATATCAGATTGCTTTTTATGATTTTGTCCTGCATAGAATCTGCAGCTTGCTTCACTTCCACTGAAAACATGCCTGGTAGGCAGAGTTCTGTTAAATCAAAACTGGTTTCCTCCCTCTAGTTTTTGTATGCTGAGAGCCAAGATATTACTTTAACAGCAATTGCATCATACCCACACCCGGCTCCAATTCAGTTGCTAAAACTGTCCATGGACTCAAACATTTTATTAATTCACACTCTGTTCCTGCCTCAGATCATTCCACCGGGGTCATCAGGAAAATGACAGTCGAGAATAAACATTTCAGAGAAGAGCGTTTGATTTCACACAACATCTGAAACGGATGTTTTATGACATGCTGTAAGCCAATCAGTGAAAGTGCCATGGAATCCAACACGCACACTTCCCATGCTATCCTAAGTGTTCCCTGTAAAGTCTTTTGATGTGGACAAACACACACACACACACACACACACACACACACACACGCACACAGACACACACACACACACACACACACACACACACACACACACACACACACACACACACACACACACACACACACACACACACACACACACACACACACACACACACACACACACACACACACACACACACACATACACACACAAACTCTCTTTCACACATACACACACAGCAACAGGCACAGGGGGATCGCTTGCAGCATCATCCATTGCTGAGATTTCTATTTTGGAAAGGTGCGAGGTAAGTAGATCAAAGCCGGTGTCTTTCAGATGGCAGTCAGCAGCCGTTCCCACGTTGACCTTCTTACTGGTTCAGGTGTCTGTCATCCTGCTCGTCGACAGGGACACTGAAACGCACTCCAGCCCCCCCCCCCACCTACACCCCCTCACCTACACACACACCCCCCCCCCACCCCGAGCTACACACACTCAGACACACACACAAACACACACACACACACACACACACACACACACACACACACACACACACACACACACACACACACACCGACAACCCCTACCAACAACCCTTCCACCAGCTGCCCAGCTCTTATGAGGGCAAAATGATGGCTTTTCTTTGAGTTAAATGGGGCGCACATGCTTTTGCCATCTCTCTTTTCTCCACCTTCTGCCAGGGCCTCCCCCCATCCTTCCATCCCTCCTTCCTCTGCCCTCCTCCTTTTATGCTTCATCCTCCTCCACACACCTGCTCTGGGTAAGAGGGGGTGGTCAAGGGTAGATTTGAGATTTGGGGGGGTGGGGGGTTACTCAGAGCTTGAGGCAAGCCGCAGCATAGTGAACCCCCCTCCGCCTCCTTAAACCACCCCAACCACCAGCGCTAACGTTAGCATTAGAGGGCATAAATTTAGCACCCGGATTGATTTCACGGCTCTTAGGTTTCAAGTTGCTGTAGGGTGGTAGTGATGGCGGTGTGTGTGTTGGGGGGATGGTTGGTGGGGGGGGGGGGGCCTGAAGAGGCGCGGGAGATTAGGAGGGGGTGGGGGGGTAAGTAAGACTCCTGGAGGCTTTTCAGGCCCAGCCTTGCGATTTCTAACCCCATCTTGAATTACAAGGTCAGGCTATTTCCTTAGCTGCCACCTCCCCCCTCTGTGTGCCCCCTCCCTGAGATGAGATGGATAAGTAGCCCCTTAAATTACTCTGGAATTGTGGCGTGTTTTTCGCACGCAGCTGTTTGAGTCTTAAAAAAAAAGACAGAGAGAGAGAGAGAGACTGGCTGGCTTGTTAGTGGGTTGCCAGGGGTGACTGGGTTCCTAAATAGGACTTACATGTTCCATGTGGCTTAGCAGGAACCTCCTTACTAATCTCAGAGAAAATAAAACAAAGCCTTTTTTTTTTTACCCAATACTAATTGATGGTGGGATTGTCGCTTCCCAATCTAGTGCAAATGTCTCCATGACTCTGAATTTGCCACAGTGTCTGTGGTGGGCTTGCTTTTTCAGAGATTGCTGACGGGGTGTGTCATTTCATTAGCTCTGGTCAGTTATCAGCGGCGGGTGTTTCTGTGCGAAAGTTGATGAAAAAGTTATGGCCAGCCATGCATTTCATAATTTCTCACTTTGGCTTTTCAGGTTGACCCTGTTTATGAATTTTGGTTCTGAATGGAAAGGTCACATCTTAAGCACGTCTATTTATAAGCGGGACGGGGGATAACATCTCCTTGAGCCACCTCAAGTTTCCAGGATCACTCAAGACCCCTTTCATCCGACGTTAAATCTCAGTTTATGGCAGATTGCCACTCTTCACTTCCCTAGCGAATCCCCTTACTGCTTAAGCATGTAGTTTTAAAGTATCACATATTCTAATGGTTCCTTGGCTCCTTTAAGTCATCTACTCTTAAGCATATCATGTGCAGTCTGACATTCACATGTCACTTCTAGATTTTTCAGTTATGTAAACAAAAATACATTTTATGCTGAATCTTCACATTTATTTTTAGAAAGAAAGTCAGCTTAGGTATGTGCTGTTGAGAACGTAGCTAACTCACCCTGTGAATAAATCCCTTGTATGAGGGCTGGTTATCTAAGATATGCGCTAATGGAGTTGACATTCATAACTGCAATAATCCAATTAGGTGCCCCCGGATTGGGGCATGAAGCAGCGTCTCAGAGAAGCTGCTTCCCCACAACTTAATTCATACTCTTACAGCCAAAACAATTTGAGAACTCTATGATTCTTTCTGACACGTGTCACTTTTCACAGTCATTTATTTATTGTAATTTATAAGACAGAAAGACATTTGTACAACAGCACGACTCAAAACCAATGCTGTTTCTCTAAGGTTACTGTGTCTTTGGTACTTTAAGTGTTCCTCACACTCGACTCTCCTCTCGTCTGCTCCGCTATCTCAGTAATCAGAAC
>NC_137928.1:13395697-13413197 GCF_963457725.1 Sprattus sprattus | reverse complement strand
GATAGCAATTTCAACAATTCACTTAGCTCAGTAAGTCAGTATAACGAAACTCTGAGATACCCTCATATGTCTAAACGTCAGTGGAGCCAAAATATAATGGTTGAGCTTGGTTGCTTGCTAAAATATATTGGAAGAAGGCCCCACTACACTGATTGAGTAGATGTAAATACATGTTAATTCATAGGCACTTGTTCTCTCTGTCACAGAGCAAGCACACTCTCGCAGTTCGTTCACGAAACGCATTCTAGTTTCTTTATTTATTTATTTATTCCGTACGTTTTTCTTGCAGCTAACTACTCCTCGCCCGATTGAGCTAGAGACGCCATTCAAACACCAAAACGTCCGGCCCGATCCGGTGCAAGCTGCTATGACTTTTCGTGGCGGTACCCCATGCCACTCCTTTTTTATCCCTCTTTTTCATCCCCTTTTTCTCTCATTGACTAACATGGGGAAGGTTGAGCCATTGTGACGTCACGCACTCTAGCCAACTGACATTAGATCAGTTGACATAGGAGAAGCTCTCTTAAATGCCAGAAGTGGTTAGATAGAGAGTGCAAAATATTAAAACGAATGTAGTGGCAACAGTTTCAGGTACAGTTTATACACCCGCTCTAACAGTGTTAACCAGTATGTGAGTAACGTGGGTTTTATTAAGGCATAGCGTGTGTAATGTGTAGCTATTTCATTCCGTTTGTTAACCTTTCCGGCTGTCTGTATACCAGCAGCAGAGCGGAGCATTTCACTCCCCTGCAATCTCGGAATGAAATAGCTACACAATACACACGCTATGCTTTAATAAAATTCACGTTTTACGAGACACCAACAGAGGCACAACCGACAAGTCTTACCATTGAAGATCTTTGACGTTCGGTCTGAAACTTCATCCAGCCATCCAGGTTAATCCAAGTTGTTATGGAGAACGACAGTTGCATCAATCATATTTCATTAAAACTTCACACTTCTTACATTGGACATATCCACCAGCCTAATTAGAATCTGCATTGTCTACTGAGCAGAAAATTCTCCATACAGTAGATTTCCCTTCGTTTAGTATCATTTTAAACTTTCCAGATGACTGTATTGCCCTCGCTCGTCAAGTGATACGTGTCCAGAAACAAGGCTCCTTTGACTGGATAGCCAGAGCTAGCATAACTGCCATTGAAATCCAATGGTAATGCTACCTAGCTAGGTATGCTAATTGTCGGTATCCATCGTTAACTCGTTAATCGTTAACCATCATGTCACTGGCTTTAATTTAAGAATGGCATGTTAGTAGTACATTTAGTAGTACATTTAATATCAGTACACTTGATTCATTACTGCTGATGTGTTACTTATATATGTTACTTATTAGCAGCTAGCTACCTAGCTAGCCACTGTGTTCCGATGTGTTTTCAGTTAGCGTTAGCGGCAAGCTAGTTGCTGTAATAGTTGAGTTGAGCTTCAGTTAAGACGCTGCGTACCGTACTTCATCATCACATTCGATTATTTATTACAAACAAATTCGAATTCAGCTGTAGGCATGAGATCTGTATCTTGGAGACTAATTGCATCCACAATGTAAGTACTGCAAGCTAGACTACTATGCAGTTGACACAACACAGGAGGTCCCTGGGCCTGAGAAGGGAAGGGAATGAGTTTAATGTGGCTATAATATGGAATTTTAAATGTGCCTAAAACTAGACTAAATTGTAATGAGTTTTCGAAAACTAGACTGAAACTAAGAAGGATAACTATGACTAAATGTGACTAAAACTAATATGCATTTTTGTCTTAAGACTGAATCTAAAAATAGCTGCCAAAATGAACACTGAGATAGGGGACCCCTTAATCTGCAATTCATGGTTGCTAGCTCTAATCAGATGTACTACCTAGGTTTATAAGAGAAGACTAACTTTGTATGGCAACGAACACCAATAACTAGAACTAATTTGACAGACTATAAACCAATGTGATACACGTGCTCTCTATCTATACAGTAAAAGTGTTGCTTACGTTTGATACTACACCTACAGACTAACTCTAACTGCATTAAGTCTAACATATAGGCCTATCTTACAATAAACTTTAAGTAAAGCTGGCTATGTAACCGCATTCATTCTAATATTGTTGCAGAGATGTTTCCTTTTACCAAGATAGCAATTTCAACAATTCACTTAGCTCAGTAAGTCAGTGTAACGAAACTCTGAGATACCCTCATATGTCTAAACGTCAGTGGAGCCAAAATATAATGGTTGAGCTTGGTTGCTTGCTAAAATATATTGGAAGAAGGCCCCACTACACTGATTGAGTAGATGTAAATACATGTTAATTCATAGGCACTTGTTCTCTCTGTCACAGAGCAAGCACACTCTCGCAGTTCGTTCACGAAACGCATTCTAGTTGCAGATAAAACTGTGTACGAACTATATACAAATACACTCATATTGTATATGCACACCCATGGACTGGTAAACACACACACACACACACACACACACACACACACACACACACACACACACACACACACACACACACACACACACACACACACACACACACACACACACACACACACACACACACACACACACACACACACACACACACACACACACACACGTTAACAGTGGTTGCGAGACTCCTCTCAGACTGGATTACATTGGAGAGAAAACAGAACCAGACACTTGTCTCCTCAGATCAGTGAAAGGCTCTCAGTCAGGCTCATATGGCCCTGTAATTTCGCTTGCCTTCGACAGGAAGTCAATTACACTGGAACCGTTTATCCCAAACGGGACGTCAGGGCCTGATTAACCCCAATATGCCATAGAAAGGGGTGATTTGGGCATCAGGAGAAAATGGCCTTCCAGCTTTCTTGTTAATGTTTAGTTAGGCTTAAGATGAGCAGCCAAATTCAACAGGAAAGTGACAGCGGGGCTTTAATTGAAACTGGAGAGGACAGGCGATGCAAGCTGCTTCGGCCCATTTCTGTGTCAAGTTTGTTTTAGCGAAAGGTTGATTTTTTTTATTTCTTGAGTAATCATAGTGTATGTCTGGTAAATCAATTCCAAGATTACTATCACAGGAACCACCATTGTGTGGATACCCTGAGACTCAAAGCAAGGATATGGAAATAATCTCAGCAAGGAAGTGATACTTACCTTGGACAGTATACAATCATTCAATCACCACACTGTCCCTGGGCCGAGGGCCACCTCCACACCCCACCCCCCTGACACATACACACACCCACACATATAAATACATCACCAGTGGGGCTGGGCTGACTGGAACCAGCCTTGGCACTACATTTTGGGGTTGGTTATGAATGACAAAACCTGGACTGTTTCTAAATGTCCTCTCCTGTTCTATTCTTAGGCATGAAAAAAAACACCATCTTAAGACCAGGAGCATGGCTCAGAAAGGAACGGTGAAAGAAACATCTAATGATAGCTGCTACAGAGCACTCAAGGCCCCCCTCCCAACAGTGTGAATACACCTTCACTACCTGCACCTGACCACCATGCTCCTGCGTTGAAAATTGGACAAACACAACTGAAAAGTGCTGAAATACAGGGCGGAAGAGAATCAAAGAAGCCAAAGAAGAAACAGGAACCCCGCTGAAACATTTTCACTTCCACTCACAGATATTTACATGTTGCGGTTGAAATAACAGCTCCTTCCTCTCTCCTGTCCCCTGCAGTGAGCCAGAGGCATCTGTTCCTCTATGTAAAGGAGTCATTAATGGAGGAAATGACTCATTCCTGCTCAGAGCTAATGGAGGAAACTCGACCAGCCAATGTCCCACCACCCCCTCTATCTCTTCCCACATTCCTCTCTCTCTCTCTCTCACTCAGTCTCTCTCTCTCTCTCTCTCTCTCTCTCTCTCTCTCTCTCTATTCATATGACATCTGAGTGGACTGTTGCTTGGATAGACCATTGGCATACCTACATTATGCTTCATTAGGACCAATCTGGTGGGTTGCCATGGCTTATGGGTAAACGTTCACTTTCCTCGTCTCGGGGTAATTTCTTCACTCAGATGCTGATCAGGAGTCTGAGAGGCCGGGAGGGAGAGATCCATTACACCGCTGGCTCAGGTCGAGGCACTTCCTGAAATCTAACCATGTGTCACACTGTAAACCTGTCTTTCTCACACAGACTTTTGAGTTCTTGTTTGAGCTGACTTCGAAACATAGGGGATGGAGAGCCGCATGTTCCATGTACTTGGCAGCAGCTATGATGGACTGTGTAATTATTTTAAAAGCCCCTAACAAGCATGTAGGTTATTCTAAACCTGAGAGTTTGTTTCCTTCAAAATGCTGTGCTTTTTGCCCACAAATGACAGTAATTGATGTGCACAATGGACCCAGTATAATTTCTTACAGGGCAGTGCACCACTCAGACATATTCTTTCTGTGCCACTGAACTCTCCCACCTAAAGTAATACATCAGTGATGACCCACTGCATTTCGGTGATGTTAGTCATTACGAGCAGCCGAGTGGGAATTCTGTGTCATAAATGAGTGTGTTAGCTCTGAGAGAAAGATGATGTTAACTCTGTATCGATTCAATGGGTTTCCAGTCCATTTCACTGATGACATCAGTATTTATTCAAACAATTTCTACCCCATTTAACACCTCGCAATCATTTTACAGGACATTCTTCCATGGGATGAGGTTGTGGAAAGCTTACTGCTTACTTTTAGACCCCCACCCCCTAAGCAGCTGAGGATCAACACATGGCCCCATCAGTGTCTATGTTCTTATGATTAATTTCCGAAGTGCGGATCATGTAAAAACTATTTGCATGTCTGGACCAGAGAGTCTTTTCAGGCCGGTGGGGATAGGGCGGATGGGATGGGATGAGGGACCGAGAGAAAAGACGATGAGTGCGAATAGAGCCAGAGTCTCTGGCCTCTGGTGTGTGGACAAACCCCAAAGCAGACACACCTCACTCTGGCAGACCACCTCACAGGAGCTGGTGGTGATGTTGCTGTTTCCCTCCACTGCCATTAACATTCTTGGCCCGATTTCTGTGAGATGGAGCAAGGAGCCGTAACCCTGTTCCCCCTGCCACGAGGAATGCAGGGGATGTTGAAAGCATTCCAGCGGCGGAATGAATGGGTTCCCTGCAACGCTCATCTGTTGTGTGTCCAATGAGACAGTTTATTGTGGGTGTAATACTGCTCTGCTTGGCTTCTGGGTGAGGTCTGGCTCTATGAGCTCGGCTCAGCAGCAAGATCGGCTTCAAAAGCCAAATAACAAATTGATCTCATAATGGCCCATTTGTGATTTGATCTCACAGTGAAATCCACAGTCATCCTTTTGAGGTTTTACATGTGTATTCCACAGAGTGCTGGCCTGTGTTTGTGTGTGTGTGTGTGTGTGAGTGTGTGTGTGTGTGTGTGTTTGCGTGTGTGCGTGCCTGTTTGTGTGTGTGTGTGTGTGTGTGTGTGTGTGTGTGTCGGTGCGTGTGTGTGTGTGTGTGTGTGTGTGTGTGTGTGTGTGTGTCGGTGCGTGTGTGTGTGTGTGTGTGTGTGTTTGAGTGTGTGCGTGCCTGTGTGTGTGTGTGTGTGTGTGTGTGTGTGTGTGTGTTGGTGCGTGTGTGTGTGTGTTTGCGTGTGTGCGTGCCTGTGTGTGTGTGTGTGTGTGTGTGTGTGTGTGTGTGTGTGTCGGTGCGTGTGTGTGCGTATGTGTGTGTTTGTGTTGCGAGGCACTTTTCCATAACCCCAACTTTTGAAGTACACACACATACAAGGCCAAACACAGACACAAACTCTATCCCTCATTCACACTTTCCACTCTTTGCCAAATACATAATGCTGCAGCTGTTCTTTGAGCTTAGAGTTATCAAAACTATTTTCCCACAGTGCACATGTGCTCCTAAAAATGCTCATTATACATAATTTCACACAGTTTGTTGGCAGGGCAAAAAAAGGTCCTATATGTATTGATTGTGTTATGCTTGTAAAAATATTTATAAATGTGTAGAATAGGCCTACCACATGGTTAATCGTATAGGGACAAATGTAAAATAAAAAAAAATAAAGAAAACTTTTGACTTCTAGTTAAATAAATACTTATAGTCCTATTCATGAAGATAAGTCTGAATGTTCAATGTATGCACTTTCCATAATTCACAAAGGCTTACTTTGACTGAAAGAGCTATACTGTTAAAATCCTGCCTGATCAGTCCTGAAGTGATATAACGATATCGGTTGTCGCTTATATTGATAGTTTTACAAGCAGACACTTACTTAAATGTCACCTTATAATTTTTGATTTTTTTTTTATTCATGAACAGACCGTTGCACAGAAAGATGAGTTGTCTGTGCGTATTTTCCTGGCGTAGCGTACTCTACGCACCATACGTTGTGTCCACGGTAACCACGTAAGCTTTACCAATGTTTCACCAACATAGCACAGCAAACGCTGCAGCCTGTGGATAAACAAGCTGGTTTCCCCCATTAGCTTTTATTCTGTCCATATTAACCCGTCTTCGTAAAATGTCTTTCTTCGTAGCATTGTTGTGCACACCTCACACCAGAGTGTTGATGTCCTAAGTTTTGATAGAACTCGGATAATTTATGGTGAGTAATTTAGCTGGAGACAACTTGCTAGCTAGCCACTTAGCTGAAGGGATAAATCACGTTACCGTTAAGTTAGCCCTTTAGCTTGCTATCCTAGCGAACTATACGTCGGTTACATGCTAGCGTGGTATGGTAACTGTTATATAATGTAGTAAAATGATTCAACTAGGCATTTATATTCTAAACGTGCAATAAATGTTCTAGCTTCCTATCTCACATATCGCAGACAAACTTAGCTAAAATGAGTGAACTAGCTAGCATAGTCAGTCAGCTAACTAATGTCACCCCATAAGTTATCCTATGATGTGTGTTTGCTAAGACAACTTCTAACACCTTCACTTAACGGTTCCTAATTTAAAAGCAAATGAATTGTATGTAACCTAAAATTGTGGCTTCATTATAAACACTGCAAACCAAATAACGGTGCTTCATGGCTACCATCTAGCTAAGATGACATTCAGAGAAGTTTTCAAATATGATACTACAAGATAACTGGAGCTAATTAGTCACTAATTTGCTTGTGTATTTGCCAGCGTTGCTGAATAATCTGTTGCAGTGAAACGGTAACGTATTGTAATCTGTGTATTGTGGTGTTAGGTGTGAAAGATGCCTCACGACTCGGAGGATATTCGCAAGAGATTCATTCTTACCACCACTGCGAACTACTTTGGACTAAAGCCCTCATCCGCTCTATCAGACTGTCGGGAGCTCAACAATTTCCTGGATGATGGCAATGAGTTTGTTTTAGCAATAATCAGAAATGGAGAAGACTTGCAACTATCAAATAGGGTAAGTACATGACAACAATCATTCTCTTTGGAGGCCTTGCATGTTTTGAGTGTTGCTGATGTTCTTGTTTGATGTATCATAGATTGAATCCGGTGACAGCAATGAGAAAGTCCTGGTATTCTTCAAACTACGTCCTACTGTGATCACAGAGGAAAACTTGCACCAAAATGTGCTAGTGTCCTCCATGCTGGAATCCCCTATCAGTACACTGTACCAGGCAGTGCGACAGGTGTTTGCTCCAGTACTTCTCAAGGTAATGCATCAAAGGGTAAATGCAACAAAGGTTTTATGTGATCCACTACTTTCTTTAGGTATCCCTTAATCAGTTATACTGAGCAATAACATCAGCAAGTGAATTCATTAATAGAGTTCTACATTTCTAAATTAACTCTTTCATTCTCTATCTTTTTAGGATGAGAAATGGAGCAAATCATTTGATCCCAAACTGCAGAGTCTCCTGAGTGAGCTGGAGTTAGGTTTGGGCTCTGTGGTGAGACAGTTAAACCCGGAGAACTCTGTCAAACAGAATACCAAAGAGGAAGATGTTCTGGGTAGGTGTTGGAAATTCCTGACATTGTAATGTACAGTGTTGAGGAGTGGGGTTCAATGAGTGTCATTATATGCTGTACCCCGCAGGTATCTTGACCCCTGGTGATGAGTTGCAATACTGGGCTGATCTTGCTCAGTCAGCAGAGAAGGCAAACGCCCGTGACCGAGCAGCTAATTTCTTAGAGCTCTTCAAACCCATTGAAAAGGTACTTAAACATTTCCTATCACCATGCAGCAAAGTTGTACATATCCACCTTGCAACATCCTAACAGCTTCAATTGTACTACTGACTGACCACACACTTTCTTGTCCTGCTCTGCTTCGCCTCTGAAGAAATGTTTTTGTTTTGTTGTGCTGACAGGACTACAGTAACCTGGACAGCGTGGCCCTACCAGATGCAGTGGAGCTGGTGGACCTGACCCGAGACACAGTGGACGACGTATGGAAGCAGGGCGATCATGCACCTTACCATGAGACCCGCATGCAGAGGCTCATGGATGTCATAGGTACAGTGCAGTTTCACTGTGACCTGTAATGTCCTCATTACACTCACTCACTCTGCCTCTGAGTGCCTCTGAGAATAACATATTTCTACTGCTATTACTAGCTTTGGTGTGCATAGTAATGCAGATATACTGTCTTTGCAAAGGGTAAAGGACAGAGGAATCAGTCCTTGTGTTAATTATGCCTCATGTATTTTGAGATTGTTGTAGTTTTTCTTGCTGAAAGGTTTTGAAGAATAACCAGGACCTCAGATGTATAGCTGCCACTAGTGTGCACATGTGTGTATCCCAAGTCATTCACAGTAATAGCTGACATACGTTGGAACATTTACCCTAACCTTAACTCTAAACCCAACCCAAGTCAACATTGTTGCTTGAGCCACTCTCATCTGATGTATAGTTATTTGACTATATGCACTGGACCTGCAGGGCGGATTGTAGATGTATTTCTGTCCCCTTAGGTGGCGCTCTAGGCAGGTATGTTCAGAGGAAGCTAAGCTCTTTGAAGCTGTGGGAGGACCCCTTCCTCTCCATGAAGGAGAGCGTGAGGGCAGGCATGGCCGTGTGTGAGCAGTGGGCCGGCGCCTGTGAACACCTGACTGGACAGGTGTGGAAGCGCTACTCCCCTCATCCCTGGAAGGGGGACAAACACCGCCCCCAGGGTCTCAGCTGCCTCGCCCATAGGCTGGAGGAGGTGGGTGATACCTGTCAATCACTCTGTGGATTCTTTGGTGGAATTAGATAGGGTAGAAATGTTCAGTTGGATAAAGAGGAAAGCTATGATTGTTTGTATATCTAGTGACATGTGTTAATATTATGTCTTTATTAGGCTTAATAAGCTGTTATCCATTGTTATCCAGGGGCTGGATTTGGGTATGGGACAATTTACCAAAGCACTAAGTGGCAGACTCGTGATCTGATATGAACTTTGAGCTGATATGAACTTTGTAGGTGGTGGTGATCCGAACAGTTCACGAGAAGCTTCTGAGACTCCTGCCAGCGGGGAATCAGCAGGCGGTGTCTGCCACCCGTGTGTTCGAACCCTTCTCTGGCCTCAACCCGCTGCACTACAACCCTTACACAGAGGTTTGTCACCATGTTTGTCAGGGTTCCCATGGTCACACGGTGTATTATTCACAATACAGTTTATTTCATCAAGCTAAAGATATTATAGTTCAGTTTACAGGCCTAATCTACAGGGCAAATAACTAACAACCGCCAGACATTAAGTCGGCGAGTGGTCTACTTTGGTGTAGTGGGTTATGTAGTTTTTTAAGGATGTACTGTATTCATTTTGAGTCAATGTCCAAATCTCATGTACTCACTGCTTGTACAGGGAAGAGTTATCCACCATCATTTCTTCCTTGGATAATATTTTGTTGAATTTCTGCAGTGTGACTGTGAATTTGAAATAGCCTAACTGGCCTTTTATAAAAGAAAAGGAAAAGGTTGTTGTTTATTTTTATTGAATAATTAGGCCCAACATGTGGAATAATGGAGGCAATTTTATGTCCGTGTAGATTGGTAAAGGTCATGGAAGTTTTATTAAGGGTCCACGAAAAAAGTGATGGAAAGGTTTTCAAAGGCTGGAAAGGTTTTCAAATGCTGTGTGGATTCATGTAGAATGCAATGCAGTTAGAAAGGAGTGTGAAACCTGTGTTGTTTTTTCTGCTCCAGCCCCTGTGGAAGGCAGCCGTGGCCCAGTTTGAGAGAGCCATAGCCCCTGCTGAACACGAGATCGCCGGCAAACTGAAGGCCTGCCTCAGTGATGTGCAGGACAGTCCCCAACAGGTACAGCAGTTCCTCATATCACAGACCGAGTTTAGCCTCAGGCTCTCAGCTTCCTGTTCACACCGAAGTACACCAAGAATGGTGTCAGTAGTGGGATAGCTTAAATGGTGTCTTTAGAGTTAAACAAGGCCGGTCCTCTGCTTGGAGAAAGCCCTGTGGTAACCTCGGTAGAGAGAAAAAAACACTTCTTCAGTGAAAGTCCACTTCAATTAGCCTGCAACCAACAGACACAATTCTAACATAAGAAGGAAAATGCAGTCTTGAGACGTACTTTTTCAATTCAATTCAATTCAATTCAATTCAATTCAATTCAATTCAATTCAATTCAGTTCAATTCAATTCAATTCAATTCAATTCAATTCGATTCAATCAAATTCAATTCAAGAGTTACTGCAGCTACGATTCAATACCAACTTTATCTGTATTACCAAAACAACAATAGAAGGGCAGAAGAAACCTTGTAATACTGTGTATTCATGACTTATATTGGGCTTGTTTCAGATGCTTCAGGCTTTCCAGAAACACAAAGAGCTGATCAAGAGGCCTACCATCAGTAAAGAACTGCAGTCTGAGAGAGAGACCCTGCTGGCCAAACTGCTCGACTATGTCAAAGGTGGGTATTATATTTTCAGGTGGCTTTACTCTGTCAAGTAGTAATTAACTGGATGCAAGCTGTATGCCAGATATCTTGTAAATCTGGCATATTTTCTCTTTACAAACTGAGCTTTGTACTAAGAAAAGACCATTGAGAAAATGGAATGATGTGGTAAAAGTAGATCAAAATTATGAATCATATCATTTAATCATATATTAATCACTGCCCTGGTATCATATATGAATGATATCCGGGCACCATTTTATAAGGTACACACATGCTGCTAGGGAAGAGCACTTGAGTCTCAACTGCTTTGACTACTCCTTCCCCAGGGTTGCGTACAGACTTTGAGAGTCGTTGTCATGGTGCCCCAGGGGAGAAGTCAGGCCCTCTCGCAGGAAGAAACCTCCCGGAAGTCGTCAACAACATAGTGTGGGTCCGACAGCTTGTACTCAAGGTGTGTTTACTCACTCAGTGATGATATACTGAAATAGTCAAAATGCACAGGATCCTGTGGTGTATTTTGAAAACATGGACTCAACACTACTGCTGACTAGGTGCTGTAGTTGTGGGGAGGTCAGACATGGAACTAAAAGTGGAATTTAAAGATGGATTATCCAATGATGGAGATCCTACTTGAGGATCCGACTGCAACTGCATTGGTCTTATACCTAAGATTCAGTGATCGTGTCAGTGCTCTGTGTGTCATCTGAATACTGAAACCAGTATGGCTGTTGCTGTGGTGTGTCTGTGGTTGTGGTTCTGGTTCAGGTGGAGGACTCTATTAAGATCTCGGAGGCCCTGCTGTCAGACCTGTCGGGGTACCGCTCCTTCGTCCGCTTCTCTGACGACCTGCAGGAGCAGCTGCGGACTTATGAGCAGGACCAGTTTGAAGACTGGTCCAGAGACATCCTGTCAGGCCTCTCTGACCCTAAGTCTGGAATAAGGTAATCAATCAAGTTAAGATAATTAGGCATATTTTAAAAAAAAAAGTGAGTATCCAGTTATGTTAATTTCATGCGCTTGATAGATAATCAAAAAATATTTACACAGATTTATTCTAATTAATAGTAATAGTAACATTGATATTAGAGTCTTATGCACATAGATTTATACTATCCCTCAAGTCAGAAGCAAACATTGAATAAATACCAATCTCCATGACCTGATTATTCTTGCAGGCACCTTATCATAGCTCTGGGATAAATCTGAAATACATCAGGTGATGTTAATCTGAACTGAATTTGACATCACTCATGGAGTCGCCAAATTTGTCACACACAATTTGTCAACTCTGTGCTGACTCATAACAGCTCTGACTCACACCCAGCATCACAAGTTATTGGAAGTTATATTTTACCTTAAAGGGGCATTACGCGATTGTACTAATCCAATACATGTTTTATCAAAATCGGTGAACTTCTCCTTACTGTCCTCAAGCTCTCTGCTCTGTGTGTGCGCACTAAAAAAACCTTGGTGTTCATACACAGTTCAAGGCTCTGGAAATGGGAAACAAACACAGTGGCTCAGACAGAAAAATACATTATTCCTTTATTCCACAATTTCAGCAATGTTTTTTCAGGAGTAAGGAGGGGAGAGGTGTGTTTGATTGGCTATTGAGTTAAAATATTCAACAGTCTTTCACCAGAATAGCGGACCACTCCTTTAATTCCCTTTAATTGCTTGTCCGTGTTTGCATGTAGCCTGCAGGCCAGTAACCGTGTGATGGAGCTGGATCACCTGGATGGGAAGCTGAAGATCCAGTACTCAGACCGGCTTGTCACACTGCTGCGTGAGGTCCGGCAGCTCTCCGCTCTGGGCTTCCCCATCCCGGCCAAGATCCTGCAAGCAGCCAACACTGCAGACAAGTTTTACAGACAGGCCATCATTCTCAAGCAGGCAAGGCACACAGCGCTTTTCCCACTTGGCAAAGAAATATTTAGACACCAGCAACCTGTAGATAAGTCTTTAGGGCCCTAATTTCATCGGGCAGATGCCCAAAATGTTTCTGGAGGTGCACAAACAGGACCTCAAAAAGAAAGTTCACACCTACTGATTTGATCCACTCAATGCCTGTCCGGGCAAAACACATTTCATGAAGTTGACACATACTGCATTAGATGACATAATTGTTTAAGAATTACAGTTTGATTCTGAAGAGACAAAGGTCAGGTGCGCCACCACCAACACAGAGACAGAAATGAGGAACCAAAAAAATCACTTTAGCAGCAAGCCGTGAATAGGCCACAGAACTGTATCTTAACTTGAGTATCAAACTGATATGCTTCAATGCCTGTGTGTGTTACAAATCATTCATTGAAGTGACTTCTTGACTATAATTTCACTTGCTCGTCAAACTAACATCTTAAATAGATACTTCTATGATAATCAGTCATTGAAATGTCTTCTCTTCATTAGTGCTGCTATACAAAGCGATTGACGACCCAGTGATTGGATTGGGTGCTACCTCCGTGGTTGATTTCTTTTAGACCAAAATGTCTGCTGACAAAATGTCTGCTGACTGAATGTGATTTTGATGGAAGCATGTTGGATTAATAGTTCATTTCTGTCCAGGTGGCTCATTTTTACAACACCATCGACCAGCAGATGATCACCTCCCAGCGGCCTATGATGTTGAGCTACGCCCTGGCCTTTGAGCAAGTCATCAAAGTGAGACCACCTCATTTCTATCAATAATCTCATATCATATCATTTAATTTAATTTGATTAAGATCCAGTAATATTTGATTAATGTTTTGTGTAGAGACCTACCTTGAAGGCCAGTCAGGTTCTAGTGTCTACTTGTGAGACCTTTTGGTATCTCTTTCTTCTACTAAAGCAAAATCCGAGATCCAATTCCCGAGAATCGGCTGGGAAGCTTCAGATCACCTGGGACAATCCCAAAGAGCTAGAAGTCTACATCGGAAAGTTGCAGTCAGCCGCTGAACGCCTTTCCACGGAAAACCGCAAGCTGAGGAAGTGGCACACTGACTTCACAGAGAAGGTTCTCACCTGTTGACCTTTTCACATGATATTACAGACTCACCTCACTAAATCAAAACTGAATCAGTTAGTCCAACAGCCACTCTGTAGCCTTGACTGGGTAGCACTTTGGCCAAGAGATTAAAGATGATTGACTTCTGGTGATCATGACCTTTGACCGCTCTGTTAGGTGGTGACCCTGATGAATGTTGACCTACTGAGGCATCAGCAGCGCTGGAAGGACGGCCTGCAGGAGCTGAGAACTGGATTTGCCACACTGGAGGCACAGGTGTGGTGGAAGCAGGCTGTGAATGTAGGGCCTGTTTTAGTTCCACTAAAAATAGTTTAGTCTTTATTGAAAGATGTACCCGCGAGTGCCAGTTATTATTATCATGTGAACCAAACCCATGTTTCAGGCATTTCAGGAGAGGAGGTGCAAGTTAGGAAAGGAGGTGCTCTCTGAAGAGTTGGGTCTTGGTCAGGGTACAGGTCTTGGTCAGGGTACAGGATTAAAGGAAACATCACAAACACAGACCACTGGTTAGCCTGCAGCAGATCTTCTTTCCCATGTCTGGTTCCAGTCGCTAATGTAGATACATAGTCAGTCAGTGTCAGTGTGATACATTGAACAGGTATGGCTGATGTTGAGGGTTTGTGGCGGCTGTTGTGTCGTCCTTAGGGCTTCAGGTCGGGGGACATGAAGGCCTGGCGTCAGCACTGGAACCACCAGCTCTATAAGGCTCTGGAGCACCAGTACCAAGTGGGCCTGGAGGCCCTCAACAAGAACCTGCCTGAGATCTGCATCGACCTCACCTTCAAGTGAGAACTTTTTTTTTTGTGTTCAATGTAATCTCCGTATGTATTTTGTGTCCTCAATTCTGTGATTGAGTACAGTGTAACAAAGGTAGTTATTTGTGGAAATGAATAGGATAATGTTTATTTTTGTTTAAATAGTTTTAGTTCAGTTTTGTTTTGTTTCATTCTACATGCAATTCAACCTTGCTTGCCTGGAGGTTTGTTTAAATGATGCAAGTGCATTAACCCCCATACTACGGAAGTGTGTGTTTCTTGGCCTAAGGCTTTTTTTATCAAACTGTGTCCAGTCATCCAAACCTGCTTCCTCTGTGTTTGTGAGTCAGGCAGGGCCGGCTCCAGTTCAGGCCTCCGTTTGAGGAGGTGCGGGCCAAGTACTTCCGCGAGATGAAGAGGTTCATCTCAATCCCCAACCAGTTCAAGGGCGTGAGTGAGGTCGGCGAGGAGCCCATCTTCAGCGTCATGATCGACCGCAACGCCAGCGGCTTCCTCACCATCTTCGGCAAGGCCGAGGACCTCTTCAGTCGCCTGCTCCAAGTGCAGGACAAGTTTAAGGTCTGTCTCCCCGTGTATCGGGCCAGCCTACTCACCTGGGTAGCTTTCAGTCAGAAAGTCTGAATTCTTGTACCTGTTATTATGAATGCTTTACATCTCAGTTGTGATTTGTAACGTTGTAATTAAATAGCATTAATTGCCTCCCTATCTGGGCTTAACCAGTTTGTTTTGTAGTATTACCAACAATTTGCATTGCTCCATAATCTTTGGTATTATTACCAATGTTGGAAACTGGGAGAACTGGATTAAAGTCATTATAGCACCTGCTTAGCAGCTAGCTGTGGTGCAGAGGATGTGATACTGCCCCTGATCTCTTGTTGTCGTCTAGACTCTGTCAGAGAATGAGCTGCACTACATCCTCTAGAGACAAACACACTCCCACAGTTCCTGCAACTGAATGAGTGGACAATGACTAGTCCAATGGCGAGGTCATATGTTCAGCGACGTTATGTAATTTGTGTCTGTGACTGCTCTGTTCTAGTGTGTCTTTATCACAGAGGTCATAGAGTTTAGCTTGTGAGTGTAGCGAACCCCCCCACCTTGTCGAGTTCCCTGTTTTGCTGCAGGCAGAGTCAGCGACCTGATCTGATGACGCATTTCTGTCTCACTTTCTGTTCGTCAGGGAAACCCACGCTCGCGCCCCTCCAGGGAATGCTTCTCCTTTCTGCCGCCCACTCAGTATCAGGGTCCGCTAGGCCACAGCTTCTGCTTCTGTGCAGACACCGAAAGGGAAGAGGAGAGCCCTTAATGACCCCACTAGTTCTGTCACTCAACTTGAGTCTACTTGGCTAAGTGACATGTAATACCGGCGCATGATGATGATGATATTTTTAAAATATCTTTGATTTCTCTTTGTGTCAAAAACATGACTCACTTTCAGGATAAATAGGCTTTGTCCACTCTTTTAAATCAAGTATCAACTGCATGATCCATTCTGCAGCCACACAGGGAAGCAGTGTCATCCAATACCAGCAGAATTGAGCTTCACACGGTCTCTTTCTTCTCTAAGATGGTGCACTTTAATGTCCTACTGTAGGCTTCCTCAGTGATGTGTGTGTGTGTGTGTGTGTGTGTGTGTGTCTGTGAGTGTGTGTGTGTGTCTGTGAGTGTGTGTGTGTGTCTGTGTGTGTGTGTGTGTGTGTGTGTGTGGGTCTGTGAGTGTGTGTGTGTGTCTGTGTGTGTGTGTGTGTGTGTGTGTGTGTGTGCAGGATTGGGTGGTGTTGGGCCAGGTGGACATGGAGGCCGTGGTGGAGAAGCACCTCCACAGTGTCCAGGAGTGGGAGAGGAACTTCAAGGCCCTCAAAGCCAAAGGCAAAGACTCCGAGCGCTTACCAAGGTAGGTGCAGTGACGCGCATGTGCGTAATGCACTTACTCAGTGATTTAGGCTCAGCTGGCAGAGGAAGAGGCTAGTAGTAGATTCCCACACACACTGGCAAGAAGCATACTACCCATATAAATACAAAAGTTGCCTCACCTGATTTTGAAAGGTGATTGCTAAACGAGTAAATATGTTCATTTGATATATCTAATAATGAATATCTAATTTAACATATTTAGTAATTAGACTTACGGACCCAGAGACTGCTTCTATGAGTTGTCTGTTTGACACCTAAAGCATGCAGTGCTTTATGCCCTGATATAGTAGCTATTTCATTATTGGATGTGCCATCAATTGTAATGGTGGGGTACTAAGCAGCCTTGGCTGCCACTGAGTCCTTGCCCTTAGCACTGGCCTATTGATGCAGCAGCTGTAGTGTAATTGTGTGACAGGTGTCTAGTTAGCCACTGGAGCGCTGGGTCAGGGCTCTGTGGGGGTGTGGAGGAACAGCACGTGTACGTGGCTCTCTCCTTCCTTTGACGCCATCTGTCACAGTGGGCCGCCCGACAGGCGCTCAATAGCCCTTAAATAAGACACAAGGACTTTGGCTTCAGCACACCTCATAGCAACTACACACACACACACACACACACACACACACACACACACATACACACACACACGTCTGCATACAGCTTTAAGCATTCAAGTGCATCACCTCCACCTGCACGCACACACCAAACACACACACAAACACACTTCTCTTCTCTCCAGCCATCCTGTCAGGCCTTGTCTGTATTGATTAGGGGGATTTCTCTGGAAGGCTCTCTAACGAGATGTCCAGGCATGCTCTATGTGTTGTCCCATGCTGACCCCTCCTCTAATGCCTTTGGAATGCTCCTGTCGTGACCACACAGCATGGAGAAGGTGGACTGCGTGACCGTCAACTGTGAACCTGTCAAGGCGGCCATCGATGACCTGATCCAGAGGCTGTTTGACACTCTGCTGGCGTCCCTGAGGAGGTCCATA
>NC_137928.1:13380697-13390697 GCF_963457725.1 Sprattus sprattus | reverse complement strand
CCCCTTCTCCTCTCAGGACCTGAATAGCAGAGCTCATGCTGAGGTGACTATTCGAGAGGCGCTGAGGGAGCTTGACCTGTGGGGGGCAGGAGCGAGCTTCACCCTGACCGACTACGTGGACAGTGGCGGCGCCACCATCAAACTCATTAAGGACTGGAAGGACATGGTCAACCAGGTGGGCAGAGAGGAGATCTGTACTGTTTGTGGCCAACAAAAAGACCCACCAAAAGACCCACAAAAATGCCAAAAGATAGAGCATGCTCAGTGATGTATTCACTTTTGTACTAGTGGTTCTTTGTTTAGCATGCAGAGCATAACTGTTGTTGGCTGAAAACCCCTTCATGGAAAATGTGTTAGTCTCCTCTCCTGTGTCCTCTTTAAGAGGGACATTTTTCCTTGTCATTGTTGCCATGGATTTGCTCCTCTGTAAAGTGTCTGGATGCACTGTATACTCCCTAAAAGCATTTGTGTTAAAGAAGAATTAAACTGGACTCTCTGATCCAGGTGGGAGACAACCGCTGCCTGCTCCAGTCCCTGAAGGACTCGCCGTACTACCGGGGCTTCCAGGACAAGGTGGCGCTGTGGGAGACGCGGCTGGCCGACCTGGACGAGTACCTGCACAACCTCAACTCCATCCAGAGGAAGTGGGTGTACCTGGAGCCCATCTTCGGGCGCGGGGCCTTGCCCAGGGAGCAGGCGCGCTTCAAGAGGGTGGACGAGGACTTCAGGTGAGCTGAGTGGATGATGAAGTAGTCGTTAAAGCAGCCAAAGGGAGGTTTGCAGATTTGCATATGGCAGAGTGGTGAGATTTATTCAATTCTGTGGTGTGTTATTCCCTCCTCGCACAGGATGAGCTGTGTTTGAAGTGGAGACTAAATTAAATACAAGAAGGGTGGTGGTTAATGTCTTTATATAGCGGCTTGTTTATTCAGTGTGTTTACCTGCAGACAACCTCATCTCGTTTGACAGCCATGTTGTAAAATAAGTAAGATGATACACACTGGCTACTTGGTAAATCAATAGTGCTACTCTCTCTCTCTCTCTCTCTCTCTCTCTCTCTCTATCTTTCTATTTCTCTCTATCTCTCTCTCTCGCTCTATCTCTATCTCGCTCTCTCTCTATCTCTCTATCTCTCGTTATTTCTATTTCTCTCTCTCTCTCTCTCTCTCTCTCTCTCTCTCTCTCTCTCAGGTCCATCATGGCAGACGTACAGAGAGACAGCAGGGTGACATCTCTTACGGCGCGCGCCGGCATCCGGAACTCTCTCATCACCATCCTGGACCAGCTGCAGCGCTGCCAGAAGTCCCTCAACGAGTTCCTGGAGGTACGAGCAGCACAGCTGTCACATTCAGAACCACTCTAAATTGGAGGATGCAGCTACAAAATCGACAGAGAAGTTTATTGTCAAAGTCAGACCACCTAGACTCGGAAAGGGGTCACAGGAGTTCTGAATCTGAAGTGATTTGGCATTTGTGAGTTACAGTGTGGTTGAGATATGGTGAGCTCCTGTAGCCTACACCAGCCATCAGCCGGCAGCACATGTTCACCAGATAACCTCAGATAGCCTCAGATAACCTCAGTGAAGCGGGGCTGGTGAATAGAGGAGGTTGCAGACCACATGTCACAAGAAAGCTATGCTGTACTGAGAGAACAGAGACTCTGGCAAGCCCTTTCAGCCCCTTGTGCCAAATTGTGCCTGAACAAATTGTGCCAGGACAAAGCTAGTAGCGTAATTGTAGATAAAAAAAACTCGCATTAGTAGCAATGTAACCCCGTGTCCAGGGTTTGTTTCCAGAGGGAGAGTGTGAAAAGGTCCATTGTGTGTATTGTTTATTATAAGTCAAGCGTCCCTAGAACAATTGAACAACTCAATAATTGAGACTGTGAATAACACAGTATCTGTTCTTTGGTGGAATGAGATGAATACAAAAAGGCAAGTTGATCTGTTCTGAGAGGGAGATGTTTGTGGACTTCTTGGCCTCAGTAGTGAGTGTCTGTGTGTGTGAGTGTAAACGAGCTGTCAGTGAGAATGTGATGGGATCATCTGACCCTCACAGGAGAAGCGCTCAGCCTTCCCGCGCTTCTACTTCATCGGGGACGACGACCTGCTGGAGATCCTAGGCCAGGCCACCAACCCCAACGTCATCCAGTCCCACCTCAAGAAGCTCTTTGCTGGTCAGTCCCAGAGCACAGGCACACACACACACACACAGACACACACCACACACACACACCACACACACACACACACACACCCACACCCACACCCACACCCACACCCACACCCACACCCACACCCACACCCACACCCACACCCACACCCACACCCACACACACACACATCCACACACACATCCACATTATATACTGAATATACTTTATGTTTCTGCAGTAAATAGAGTAATTATCTGTTTAAGCCTCACATTTGTTTTTGACACGTGTTAGTAATGATGTTCCTTCAACTGAACTGATAGAACATGGTGTTAATACTACCAAGGATAAGGGCTGAATTCCCAGTCACACATAGTGATAAAGTGTATACCTTACAAGAACTATAAGCTATTTTGGATAAAATCAAAAAAGTATGCATACATTGCAGGTTGTTATGCACACTTCCAGGGTTAGATATTCAGTATAGTACTCCATACTCTACACTAGAGTTGAAGTTCCATATGCATTGTATTCCATATGAGGCATATCTAAATGAATATGCGGTATATGATATATGGAGGATGAACGCATGAATGAACAGGCTTCCAGGCTCCTGTGACTGAGTGTGTGCTTTGTGTGCTGCTCAGGCATCAGCAGTGTGGACTTTGATGCTGACTTCCAGCACATCACAGCGATGAAGTCTCTGGAGGGGGAGGTGGTGCCCCTGAGGAACCTCATCCGCATCTCCAACGACGTGGAGGTCAGGAGGCTCCCGTGGCGTGTGTTTCTGCATCTCTTTCCTTTCGGCATAGGGTGAAATTGGATTTATTGAAAAAGAAATTTTGCACTCTTTGACCCTGTGTGTTTGGGTTTTGTGTGTGTGTGTGTGTGTGTGTGTGTGCGTGTGTGCGTGTGTGTGCGTGTGTGCGTGTGTGTGTGTGTGTGTTTGGGTTTTGTGTGTGTGTGTGTGTGTGTGTGTGTGTGTGTGTGTGTGTGTATGTGTGTATAGGTTTGGCTGGGCGAGCTCTCCTCTGAGATGAAAGAGACTCTGAAGCAGCTGCTGTGTGAGTGTGTCTCGGCCGGGAAGAGAGGAGCAGTGGACCCATCCCGCTACCCCTCTCAGGTACTGCATCCCCAGCACAGCTAAACAACACAACACTCAAACTGTGTTAATGTGTGATGCATATAAATGGCCTATTGTGTGTGGATGAGCGTGTTTTTGTGTATGTACCGTATATAAGTGATATCTCACTGTGTGTGTGTGTGTGTGTGTGTGTGTGTGTGTGTGTGTGTGTGTGTGTGTGTGTGTGTGTGTGTTGTAGATCCTGTGTGTGGCGGAACAGATCCAGTTCACTGAGGATGTGGAGAATGCCATCAGGCAGCAGAGCCTGCAGCAGCTGGAGCTGGAGCTCATGGCCAAACTAGAACACTACACCAGCGTGGACACCAGCTCAGAGGACACACAGGGCAGCGCAGGTGTGTGTGTGTGTGTGTTTGGTTGTGTATTTTTGAACACATTCAGATTGCCCCCCTTATATTAGAACTAAATGAAGCGGTACCGTTATGTGCATAAATGTGGAACTAGAAAGGTCTTTAGAGGTGTGTGTGTGTATGTGTGTATGTTTAAACACTTTTGCATACTGGTGTGTCGTAATGACTGGGTATAATTGTGAAATCTTTTGTAAAGTGCACCCCGGAGCACTGATAGTCTAGACTCTAGAGTCTGCTGCTGATGAAAGGGTTAGCTCTGGGAGACGAGGAGCCCATGAGAGGAGTCAGGTTGGAAATAAGGGAAGAATGGTGTGTTATGGAATGGCTGAACAGTGCATAATAACCTAGTAGCCTGCCATTTTTCAGCACGCTCTATTGCATAACAAGAACCTGAAGATTCACTGTACAAAGTACGTTTTTTCAGCCTCATTTGAATCTCATATTAGTATATTACGCTTCATTTCAGGACCCTAATAAAGGTTTTCTGCTACGATTACTTTAGCAGTAATTTTCACTTAGTTTGGCGGGGTGATTAAATGCCTGTAAAATACTGCAGTGATGCTAGTTTGTCTGTGTGTGTGTGTGTGTGTATTTGTGTGTGCACATACGTTTCTGTGTGTGTGTATGTCTGTGTGTGGGTTTGTGTGTGTGGACATGGACAGTGTGTGTGGTTTCTGTGTGGAAGTCAATATGTGTGTGTTTGTGTAGGCTACATTTGAATGCGCATACGACTACTCTTTAGTGCTATTCTAGTGTGTCTGCAGACTTCAGTGGTGGTAAGGCTAATTCAGATTATGGCCGGGTGTTACTACTTTAATTCAGACCCTGGCTTTTCATTACGGCTGTGACGTATATAGCAAACGTGTCGCCCCCCCCTCCCCCTACCACAAGATGCTGGGGGTGAAATATTTCAGCAGCGGCACAGAGTAATTGTCAAGCTAATCAATTGCCAGTGGCTTAATGAAAGGCTGAGCAAACGGCAGGCGTGCTCTAAAAGCCCTCTTTGATTCATTGAAACGCCATTATGATGGAACAGGAAATAAAAGCAGAGAAGCAGATTTAGGATGTGATTAGTCACAGCCTCCCTTTCTTTTGGCAAACAGAGTTATTAGGCTGTAGATGGCTTTTTTTCTCTCTATCTCTCGATTCCTCTATCTCTGTTTGTGTCTGTCTCTTGTTTTCTGTCTCTCCAATTCTCATTATTCCTGTGATTTAATGATGCACTTCCTCTTCTCTTCTAGCACGCGTGTGAATTGAACAGACTCGTTTCATTTCTGTAGCCTGTTTGTCGTTCTTTACTCAATAATCTGAAGCCCCACATGGGTTGTGTTGTGAATAGACTTGCGTATGAATGTGATAACTCAAGTGATCATCAGACATGCGTTTATGAGTTTCTGCATGCATAACTGCCCCCCTGATAACCCCAGTTATTCAACCACTAATTCTTTCATTCATGAATAGGCTTGTTTAGAGACATTCACTTCCTGGTGAGTAAGTGGATTGGTGGACTGGTAGACATACTGTGCATTTGCTAATTGATTAATCAATGAGTTAGCCGATTGGGGGACTGATTGAACAATTGAATAAGTGAGTGTCAGTGAGTGAAATGTTTAGACTGGTATGGGCCTAATTCATGAAAGAATTGATAAATTAACTGAATGACTGAAGAACTAATTTATTGATTTACTCACATGGAGTTCGTATTGACGCATTGAGAGTGTCCTGAATTAGCAGACTGATTTGTCTGATTGCTCTACCAAAGGGCTTACCAGTTGAAATAGATTGATAATAAAATTACACAGGAATTAAAGGAAATAAACAAATAAAATACATTAAAAAAACAAGCAGACAGAAGAACATATTTAAAAGGAGTAAAAAACAAATAAACATAATAAAAGACTAGCAAGTTAGAATGGCATGAGAAGATAGGAAACACTAGATAAATACAGCCATAAAACCACAATAAAAGACCAACAAATTAAAATTAAGGAAAGACTTGGAAAACCATGGAGCCTAAATAAGAACCGAGAAGAATAGACCAAAACCATGGAACCTGAACTGAACTGAAAGCACAAATAAAAGCACCACAGACAAAAATGCCTTCAAAAGAGCACTGCACCAAAAGCCTTTTGATTGATGGACTGGTTGGTGAGTCGATGAAAGAAACTGATTGTGCTTTCTTATTGAACCTACCCTTTTGCTCCAGGCTCATGCATTGAGTGTGTCACTGATAAACGTTTGTACGTTCCTACATATAACTGACTGACGATTTAACCTTTGACCTCCTGACCCCCACCCCGCCTGGCTCCAGACTGGAGTGTGCTGCAGCTGAAGTTGAAGGCCCTGATACTGGACATCATCCACAACATGGAGGTGGTGAAGCAGCTGGCGGATGCGCAGGCCCACAGCACCGACAGCTGGGCCTGGAAGAAGCAGCTCCGGTTCTACCTGCGCCCGGACCGCCGCTGCTACATCCAGATGGTGGACGCAGAGTTCCACTACACCTATGAGTACCAGGTAACCCCCCCCTGACATTGCAGACGTTGACATTGCAGTGAAATTTTGAATAGGGGCTTCTGTGTGCATTTCTCTGTTGGTCCAGTAGATGGTGCTGTACACTCATGGATAAGTGGTAGGGCCCTGCAGTGTTTGGCTGTTGATCTGCAGGCTCTACCACACTCAAAGCCTCTCCTCTTATCGCTCTCCTTCTCCCTCTTTTTTTTTTCTCTCCCGATTTCTTGTGGTCGTTGTTTTTCTATTTATCTTTTCATCTTTCTCATCTTTTTTCCACTAAATCTCTTTTCCACAACCCCCACCTCTCTCCCTCTCTATCTCTCTTCCTCTGTATCTCCACCTTTCTCTTCTTCTGCCATCTACACCTCCCCCTCTCTCTCTCTGTCTTCCTCCACAGGGGAACGCTGCTAAGCTGGTCCACACGCCCCTGACGGATAAGTGCTATCTGACGCTCACACAGGCCATGAAGATGGGCTTAGGGGGGAACCCGTACGGCCCTGCCGGCACAGGCAAGACCGAGTCAGTGAAGGCGCTGGGGGGCCTGTTCGGCCGCCAGGTGCTGGTCTTCAACTGCGACGAGGTGAATGTGCACACAGGCAAAGGGCCTGGTTGGGAATGCATACAAACACAAAGAGAGCAAAGACAAATTCACAAACACACTGAGATAAAGGCAGGTGGACTAAATAAACACACATGGTGGCATGATTGGCTAGTTCATATATTTGTGTGTGTGTGTGTGTGTGTGTGTGTGTGTGTGTGTGTGTGTGTGTGTGTGTGTGTGTGTGTGTGTGTGTGTGTGTGTGTGTGTGTGTGTGTGTGTCTCCGTAGGGCATTGACGTGAAGTCCATGGGCCGGATCTTTGTGGGGCTGGTGAAGTGCGGGGCATGGGGCTGCTTCGACGAGTTCAACCGCCTGGAGGAGGCCGTGCTGTCGGCCGTGTCCATGCAGATCCAGGCCATCCAGAACTCCCTCAAGAACCAGAGGGACAGCTGTGAGCTGCTGGGCAAGGAGGTGAGGGGAACACAGCCATAAAAAAACACCAACTCAAGTAGATAGGCCGGCACTCTTTTGGACCAGTATTAGCCTCTGAGCAACATCTGTATATCTACTACTCTTGTTAGAAGACAGTCAGTGTAAGTGTTTGGAGCTACCATCACCCAAAGCAGATTCCAGGATGTATTTTTTATCGTATTACTGACTACCTATTAGATTCAGGGCCAATAGTCTATATGCTGATAGTCGCTACTTCATCCTAAGTCAAATAGTCAAATGAACCTGCCATTAACACCCTCTCAAACTGATAGACCGGCACTCTTCCAGTATCAGCCTCTGAGCACCATGTGTATCTACTATAGGGTATGGAGGAGTGAGGTGTGCTTCCCTATAATCCAGCATTAGAAAAGGCAGCACTGTAAGCACTGGCAGGAGAGGACTGATGGCACTGAAGGCGCGCTCTACCTCTAACCCTGTCCTGCTGTCTCGCAGGTGGAGCTGGATCCCAACTCTGGCATCTTCATCACGCTCAACCCTGCAGGTAAGGGCTACGGCGGGCGGCAGAAGCTTCCGGATAACCTGAAGCAGCTGTTCCGCCCCGTGGCCATGTCACGGCCCGACAACGAGCTCATCGCCGAGGTCATCCTCTACTCCGAGGGCTTTAAGGACGGCAAGATCCTCGGCCGCAAGCTGGTGGCCATCTTTAACCTGGCCAGGTACACTCTTGTTCTATCCCTTCGACTTAAACATAGGACATTATGGTTTGTGTGTGTGTGTGTGTGTGTGTGTGTGTGTGTGTGTGTGTGTGTGTGTGTGTGTGTGTGTGTGTGTGTGTGTGTGTGTGTGTGTGTGTGTGTGTGTGTTTGAGTGATTGTTTTTGTATAGTATATGTATTTTCTTTGAATAGTAAATGCTGTTGGAATTCTATGTGTATTTGTGTTGTGGAGTTCGAGGAATCACCATGACTGCATGGGTCCAGTCCCAGGCTAGATAAATATAACTCAAGTAAGATAAGTATATCCAAGGCTGTGTGTGTGTGTGTGTGTGTGTGTGTGTGTGTGTGTGTGTGTGTGTGTGTGTGTGTGTGTGTGTGTGTTGTGTCCATCCGTGTGGAGGGACTTAAGCTCTCTGTTGGGTTGCACAGTCAGGTTTCTTAAATCAGTATCCTGCCGTGAGGACCGCTGGGATATACTGAAGAATGACATGCCCTGTCCTCCTGATTTACTCAGGTCCCTGTGTATGTGTCATTTTGTGTGTGTGTGTGTGTGTGTGTGTGTGTGTGTGTGTTTGTGTGTGTAGGGAGCTGTTAACTCCGCAGCAGCACTATGACTGGGGTTTGCGCGCTCTGAAGACGGTACTGAGGGGCTGTGGGAGTCTGCTGCAGCAGCAGAGAAGGAGCGGCAACGCTAACAGTACGACACTCTCTCACGCTCTCACTCTCTTATTATCACACTTTCTTGCTCTCTCACTCTGTTATTCGCTCACTCTCTCACTCTATTATTCTCTCACTCTCTTGGTATCCCACTCTCACTATCTCACTCTCTTATTCTCTCACTCTCTCTCACTCTTTCAAATTTTCGCACATTCAATTCCTCTTTGAATCATACAGGCTTCCACACTGTAGTCTGCGCCCCTGTGTGTGGTGTGTGTGTGTAACATGGCATGTAAGTGTGGCCATGAAATCTTCTCTAAGTCAGTATTTTAAAGGGAGTGGATTGCACACTCTCATCAAGATCAGTGATCTGAAAAATACAATCTCTGAGCTCAGTGTAGCCAGGAGTGTAAATGTCAGTGTGGCCAGGTGGTGTCAAGCAGTCTTGAAACTACTAAAGAGACTGGCCTGCCTCTTTGCCAATTACTTTCCTAGAACTTTGATGGACAGTCAGTGTAAGTGGTAGGATATACCATCAATCATACAGATTCAAGGATGTATTTCTCATCATATTACTCACTACCTATTAGATTCAGGGCTGATAGTCTATATGCTGATAGTTGGTACTTTATCCTAAGTCAAATGAACCTTCCTCTTTCTGCTTCTCATTGTCTGTTTATTTTGGGTTGATCTTACTCTGGTTAATTTCCCCCCGTTCTTGTTGTCTGTCTCTCTCCCCCCCCCCCCCCCCCCCCCCATAAGCCCCTGGTCTGATCCCCCCTCCTCGGTAGCTGACCACACTTGGCCTTTCTTTAAAAGGCTGCCTGTCAATATCCACCAGTGCCTTGCTGAGTTACCTTCTCATCCAGCCGCTGTCAGATACACACACACACACACACACACACACACACACACACACACACACACACACACACACACACACACTATATCTGTCTCTCTCTCTCTCTTGTTCTCTCTTTCTTTGTCAGGATTGCACGTCTTTGTTTTCCTGGTGGTTTATTGTCCACAGGAACAGAAAACATTTGTTACCGCAGCACAGACAGACCCTCTGCCGAAGAACAGAAGTATCAATAAAGACCATTAAACCACTTAAGCTCCCAGCTCTGCAGCGCCTCTCTGTTTCTGAGGCTCACAGTGCATGAAGACCAGTGAAACAGGGCAGGGCCTTTTGGCTATTTTGTTTCTTTTAGCCACGTATTTAGGCTGTGATTGTCTTTCCCTCCCTAGAGCGTTTTAGAAAGTGCTTCTGAGTGCTAATTACCAAAACAAGCAGATCAGTTCACAAAGAGACAAATGCACATAAAATGTTTTACAAAGAGACCTAGAGAGAAATAAGAGAAAAATTATACTTTTTACCGTTGGAAACATCTGTTTTCTCCCCCTCCCCCCCTGTAGTTAAGGAGAGTCATCTGGTGGTGCAGGCCCTGCGCCTTAACACCATGTCCAAGCTGACGTTTG
>NC_137928.1:13360697-13375697 GCF_963457725.1 Sprattus sprattus | reverse complement strand
TTTTCGACAAAAAGTGCGTAGGATTAGAGTTGCACCTTTAATGGATCACCTGATGGAGCCGGTGGGCTAGTTAGCATTCCCTGCCTTTCCAGGCCTGTGTTGGCTCAGTTGCTGATTGACGTCTCTCTCTCGCTCTCTGTGTGGTGATTGCGCAGCAGGGTGTGAATGTGGCTCTGATGAGTGTGTGTGTGTGTGTGAGGGGGTTGATTGCTTCACTCAGACTCTCTTACAGTTGTGTGCTCTTATGGAGCTGGTGTAGATTCACTGGATCATCACAGTAATTACTGTGGGTGCTACGTTAGCGCTTTGCAAATCCATTTCATGTACCATACGCTTATCTCCATTATCCATTACAAACTTTACTACATGCACACACGCGCAGATACTTTCTCTCTCGCTCTCTCTCCCACACTCTCTTTCTTTCTTTCTGTGGATGTACTCCATTTACTGGATGGGTGAATGTGTTGAATACATACTCACTCACACACTCCGGCTCTACCCCCACCAAACACACACACACACACACACACACACACACACACACACACACACACACACACACACACACACGTGTGTGAGTTAATGTGGATCCCTTTGAAGAATGACCTCTTGTGTCCTCCCCCCTGAGTGAGGCCAGACAGACTCACTTGATGAGCTGGCCTTTCCATGAGCTGCTGATAAAAGGCTGCAGCATCGCCACACTGACCTGAGCAACCCTCTCTGATGGCTAACACTCTGGCCTCTGTGCAAACACACATATGCTCTCTCTCTCACACACACACATATACACCATCACACACACACACACACAACACACCAGACACACACACAACACACTGGACAGACACACACACACACACACACACACACACACACACACACTCAGACACAGACATGGTCAAGCACACACTTACCGATTGGTATACTTCTGCGGAAACGGTCTGCGTCCTGTGTGGATGACTCATATTTTATCATCCGTACAGTCTGTACAGACTGTCCGTGCTGCAGCAAAATCATGTCCATATTCACTGCGCATGTGGGAAAGTAGTTTGCATCCTCTCAGTTCAATAAGGTTGTAGTGCGCACGTGCTTAGCTTCCCGTATCCGTAACAACACATGTACCCGTCTGTATTGCGCACACACACACCCTCACAGGCACACTTGTACACACACTCACAGATGCACATAGCACACACTCAAACACATGCGACCCCCTCTCCAACACACACCACACACACTCTCACACACAAACAAATCCACACAAACGCCCACAATGAACCGCACAAAATGTCAAGTGTTATGGAGCTGCTCTTGTCATCTCTGTTTGATGATAGAACATCTAATTAATTTGCCGCATGGCCTCGGCCCAATTAGCCCCTTAGAATCCTCCAGCGCGCTTAAATATGTCCTGAGTGCTCAGCTGTATCAGACACCAGTGATGGGGCGGCCACTGGGCTCGCTCACATTCACCCCCTTTTATGGCTTTTCCTTCCATCATCCTTCCATTCTTTTTTCTTTTTCTTTTTTTTCCCCTTTTTTCTGCTTTTTCTGTCATCTGTCCATTCTTTCACTTTCTTTTTTTGGCATTATTATTCATTTTTTCTTCTATGTGTCCTGATTTTTTCTTTCTTTTTGTGTGTCTTTCATTCTTTTCTCTGTTATAGCCTCTCTTCCCTTTGTCATTTGGGCAGTGTCTGCACATCAGCAGTGAAGTGTGTGTGTTGCAGCCTCTGTGAGGAGGTGGGGGGTCCAGCAGTGATGTGTGTGTGTGTGTGCTGCAGCCTCAGTGAGGAGATGGGGGGGGTCCAGCAGACTGCTAAAGGTTAAAGCTTGTTATGTCTGATGGTGCTGATGCTGTCTGGCTGGGGCTTTGTGTTTTACCTCCTCAACCTTGACTGCTCAGATAGCGAACCCCCTCAATCAGATTCCCCACTGTACTCTCATTCCCACTGGGCCGGAAGGGGTTCAGTAGCTGTTTGTGTTCAGATTGACAGATGGGATACTGGAGAGGGAGATGCATCAGATATCAGATAAAAGCACATTGTCTAAGAGAGGAATGTCTAGACAGTTTCACTGTAAGGAACAGAAATGAAATCTGTTCAGTTAATATACTGTTATGGCATTTTCACAGAATGCAATATGGAAACAGTGTGGAAATGAATAGGTTAATTGGATGTATACTCACTTAAGGAGTATTTTATCTAACTCATTTGTCTTGACTCAATTTACCTTTGCCTAATGGGGAATTAATTGACTTTCCATGTTTTTTTCTGCTCATACTGTAAAGGCTCCCTAATGGTGGTTTAGCCTAATTGGGAAGGGAATCATCAAGTCCGTCATGGTTGTATGATGGAATAATCAGTCACCCAGATTATGACAGCATTGTTTCACCCCCCCGTTGTATATATGGCTGACTAAGACAATCAAATATGTCTGCCTGTTGTTGTTGTTGTTTACAGGATGCTGCTGCGCTACGCCTTCTCGCGCTTGCGCTCCACTCAGGTGGCAGTGGTGCACTGCAGCGCCCAGACGTCGTCTCGCCACGTGCTGCAGAAGCTCACACAGTCCTGCCTGGTCCTCAGCTCCAACACGGGCCGCGTGTACCGCCCCAAAGACTGCGAGCGCCTCGTGCTCTACCTCAAGGACATCAACCTGCCCAAACCCGACAAGTGGGGCACCAGCAACCTCATCGCCTTCCTGCAACAGGTGGGCGGGCGACACTGGCAGGGCTTTTGTGTCACAGTATCTCCCATTTTGAGTGTCGGCTAATCTGACCCCATTGCTTGCTTATACACTGCCGTGTTGATGGGGTTTCCTTAATGCTTTTTCACACCAGCAGTGCAGACAGTGCCATGATGTATCTTCATGTCTCAATGGAATCCAGTACCCTAAAAATCACACGTGTTTAATGTCACCTGACTGCATCTGCCTTTCCTACTGCCTACTCACTCCTGGGAACTCTTCCCCACCACAGGTGCTGACATACCACGGCTTCTATGATGAGAACCTGGAGTGGGTGGGCCTGGAGAACATCCAGATAGTGGCCTCCATGTCAGCAGGAGGCGCTGTGGGCAGACACCTCCTCACCACCCGGTTCACCTCCATAGTGCGCATCTGCACCATCGAGTAAGTGCAGCAGTGGAGGAGCTTCTCAAAAAATACATTTATGATGGGTTTTAAAGATGACACAGAATTCCCCCATTCTCCATTACATTACCATTCTTATGCTTGATGCTCTATACCTTTATGCCCCTTTATCACTCTCTCTCACACCCCCCCACACCCCCCTCCCCCCCCCCCCCCCCACACACACACACACACACAAGTCGTAAATGCATTTTAGAAACACGGTGTGTTGCACTCTTTATATGCTGCCATGTGCTTAACATGCATAGACTGTTACTTTGAAGCCTATGCCTAGTGCACAACTGGGCCGATGAGAGGCTTCTCACTGACGGCTGCCTCTCTCCCATCTCTAGTTACCCTGACCGCGAGCAGCTGCAGACCATCTACGGTGCCTACCTGCAGCCCGTGCTGCAAAGGAGTCTGGGAGATCACGCTGCGTGGGGCACGCAGGGGAAGGTCCACCAGCTGGCTGGATCGCTGGTGCAGGTGTACGAGCAGGTGGGCAGATGGAGTTTGCACCAGCTCCTTAGTAAACTCAGTCTGAGTAGATGCGATGGGCGGCAGTAACTGAATTTACATTAACGGAGCGCTTACCTGCCCTAAAACATTTCATAACTGTCCGAGGGGGATCGTCTCCATAATGTATTCAGAGATTCAGGACTTTTTTTGGTTATTCTAACACATTGACACCCCAGGTCACGTATCACATAAAATCCCTCGCCCCCAAAAAATGTTCGACAGTCAGCGGTGGTTTTGTAGAAAACTGTTAACTGTGGACCAAGAGAATTCAACAAACATTCAACATCAAGGTGAAATGTAAGGATTTGATCAAAACATCATGTATATAATATATGTGAAAGTCTCTTAAAAATTAATCAAAGTATTAATCAAAATAAAAAGTCACAGAAGGTGGATTTGAAAATGGTCCATATTTATTAATGATGTAGACATGCTCTGCAGGGTTACCCACAATCCAGCAGTGAGGGGACCTTCACCATCTAAATGATTTATAATCCTTCTGTCTTGTTTCTACACGTACCCATATTTACGCCTTTAGACACCAGCACCTTTATCTGGGTGCTTCTTCCATCCTTGAGCTGTTTGCACCCCTGCTGATAAATAGGTGGACTAGGAGTGACGGCTGGTTATCTGTCCCTGATAGAGACACTATTATCTTTTAGCCTCTAAACATGAGAGGGTCCACAGTACTCCAGGAGTGTGTCACACACAGTCTGTTAGTTCTTACGGCCGAAGTGAAATACTGTGCACTAGTGTATTTGTGTGTGTGTGTGTGTGTGTGTGTGTGTGTGTGTGTGTGTGTGTGTGTGTGTGTGTGTGTGTGTGTGTGTGTGTGTGTGTGTGTGTGTGTGTGTGTGTGTGTGTGTGTGTGTGTGAGTGTGAGAGAGAGGGTGAATAAGTGTATGCATAACCCAGGGTGGAAGATCAGTGACTGAATATATTCCAACATGGGGCTCTAAGCCTAATTCATGTTCTTCTCTGCGCGTGTTGGCAGGTCAAGGCCAAATTTACCGTGGACGACTACAGCCATTACCTGTTCACACCGTGTGTGCTCACCCAGTGGGTGCTGAGCCTGCTCCGCTATGACCTGACTGCAGGTGAGGGGTCCTCTAGGTCCTGGCCACCAGCCCATCTCCCCTGGAGCTCCGCTCCGCTCCGCAGGGCCAGGGAGTCTCTCTTACTGGGCCTGACTGATAACATCAACTGGCTGCTCCTATTTACCTCTTAGCAGCTGTAGACTCCCTCAGTAGAGTGCTATACACTTTCTTTCCCAGCCACTGTCTCTCTCTCTCTCTCTCTCTCTCCCTCCTTTCTCACCTCATCATTCCTGCTGTCAAACTGGTCCCTCCACAATATGTTCATGCTGCGATATCGCATCAAATCATTAATTTTAATTAAAAGTGTATACAGGGAAACTTTTCACATTGCTCATCATATTTTAACGTCCTCCTACTCTCCTCTCTTTACTGCTTACCTCTCCAAAATGGGGGTATGTATTATCTCATAATGAGAGAATTAGTTTTCCAAAAGCGTATATTTATATACGTTTCTTTCCACCCCCACTGTTAGACTGAGGGACTGCTGTGTTTGTTCCCCCACAGGCAAATCCACCACTGCCACAGACACAGTGCTGGAGATAGTGGCTTACGAGGCCCGGAGACTCTTCAGGGACCGAATCGTCACCACCAAAGACCTCAACGCCTTCGACAACATCCTGGTGTCCGTCATCCGGGGAGACTGGGGCTCGGACGTCCTGGACAACATGTCTGGTAAATGCATCACAGCTGAGTCGGCACAGCCCTCAAACTCCTAACCCAGTTACCCGAGCTTGATAATGCATTGACAAGGGGGCTTCCGATAGCTGATTGGCAAAGAGGACTCTGCAAAAAAAAACTCAGACAACCACTGAATCCAGAACAGAGCTGGCCCTTTACAGGACTGGATCCAGAGTCAGCTGCGCTCATAAGCTGCTTCAAGCTCAACCAGGACAACTTTGGGTTGTCCTGTTACATGTTGTAGAATTGTGAAATAATAATATAACTAGATACATATGCAGTATAGTGAGCTCTGGTCTTGTGATCTACAGATTCCTTCTATGTGACGTGGGGGGCGGCCCATGAGGCGGGGGCTGTCATGGCTCCAGGACAGTCCCTCCCCCCTCATGGGAAACCACTCGGACGCCTGGACTCTGCCGACCTCAAAGAGGTCATCCGCAAGGTCGGTTCAGTGACCCTTTGACTGTTGAGTTGGTTGTGGGTTTAGTCACATATTGTGCTTGCTTTCTCCTAAATAGCAACGTAAACAACAGTGCTATTAATGGCTGACTGTTATAAAATGAACTCTCCAAAACTTTTGTTAGCTTTGAACACCTTTTGGTGGTTTTAATGAGGCTGATTAGAAGCTGATGGTAGTGTTGTGTTCATTAAAAATATGAATGTAACAGTCCCTTAAAAAATGTCTTCTTCTCTTCCTTCTGCTTGTTTTCTGTGCAGGGTATAGTGATGTACGGGCGGGACAACCGTGAACTGGACATCCTGTTGTTCTACGAGGTTCTGGACTTCATGTCCCGTGTGGACCGGGTCCTGAGCCGGCCCAGCGGGTCTCTGCTGCTGGCGGGGCGCAGTGGTGTCGGCCGGCGCACCGTCACCTCCGTGGTCAGCCACATGCACGCCGCCACCCTCTTCACCCCCAAAGTGTCCCGCAGCTACGGCCTCAAGCAGTTCAAAGGCGACCTCAAGACGGTAACGTCTCAACCTGACACTCTAACCCTGGCACTCAAGGCCGATTTATGCTTCTGTGTAGAATCTACGCCGTAGGTATGGCGCAGGTACGGCATAGTCCTCTGTGCCGAGCCTAAGTAGAACCATAAATCAGTCTTTAGTCCCAGCACAGTCTCTCAGCCTACCACTGCTTCACTGGTTTCTTTGGAGGATATGATCTGTCAGTCTCCATAAATCAGTGAATATGCCTTTTTCTTTGATGATGATAGGAAATACCTCTATTTGTGTTCACTGATGTGAGTATCATTTTGGATTGAAGCATCTGTTAAAGCTGAAGTGAAAAAAATGGTTCTTCTCTTTTAATCCTCGTCATTCACACTGTTTATTATTGAACCACCTTGCTATAAGGGAGAGTTGAGGGGTCCTATCGGCCTTTTAGTGCTTTACCTCCACTCTCTGGGTCATCACAGTGAGCGCTGTTAGCCTGTTAGCATGTTTCCCTCCAGCCTTCCTCATCACTGTTGTGTGTGGGTGGGCCTCCTGCAGGTCATGCAGCTGGCTGGTGTTGAAGGGCAGCAGGTGGTCCTTCTCCTGGAGGATTACCAGTTTGTTCATCCCGCCTTCCTGGAGATGGTCAACAGCCTGCTCTCCTCAGGTGTGCTGCTGTACTGTGTGCTAATGAGTGTGAGAGGGAATGTGTGTGTGTGTGTGTGTGTGTGTGTGTGTGTGTGTGTGTGTGTGTGTGTGTGGAAATGGACAGATTAGATGTGGGGTCTGCAGGTTTATGTTAATGCATGCACTTTTCTCATGTTTTGATTGGGTCGAGGTGTTACAGTGGGAGTAATTATTACATTAATATGAGAATAATGAGAAAATAATAAGGAAAGTTCCTAGCAAGAGGGGACAGTTTTGTTGTTCAAAGCTACATTTAAAAATACCTCCTTTTTATCATCAGAAATACCTTTTTTATTCAGTTTTCTATCCTTACCAAGTGAAACCTCACATTTTACAACCACTGTTCTGAGGTCAGTTGAGCGTGATCTGTGACTGGTGTCTGCTCCTCAGGTGAGGTGCCAGGCCTGTACTCCACGGAGGAGCTGGAGCCGCTCCTGTCCTCCCTGAAGGACCAGGCATCCCAGGATGGCTTCACTGGGCCCATCTTCAACTACTTTGCCTACCGTAAGTTCCCTTAAGACACCATCCAGCCCCCCTTCCTGCCTCCCCCCGCCTGTCCTTCAGTCTGCTCCGTCGTCCCATCTGGGAGCGTGTCAGCTCATCAGTCTCAGCCCCTCAGGCATGCAGACGCGTCAGCCACTCCATTTTTCTCAATTACATGTGGGTGGGTTCACCGCTAGAGTAAAAAAAACATCCGCTCCAAACAGAAGCAGAGAGCCTAATAGAAGTCTTGATGGATCCTGTCAGAGTGACACCCTGTCCGTCACAGGAAGTGCAGCTGCTATCGACGGCCCCCTCGTGTAAAACTTGTGTTGCGGATCCTGGTAGGGCGATGCCTCTGTTGTAACTAAGGGGAATTTTTTTTCCGCTCTGGACTCGGATTTCACATGCCAAGTGTATCCACTACACTAAAGCATGCAGAGCTTATCCCAGTTGATGGCCTCCAGATACATCTCGTGTTCAACGATGGCTTTTTAATAGTGCGGATTATGAGCTCTGTGATTTGACTTGGTATGCTGGCAGTCTGACAGTTTTGGGGAGTGGGTGCGGGGGTGAGGGGTGGGAGAGAGGGGTTCTTCCCTGTGCCAGGCCATGTTGGCACAGCTTAGAGTCATGCAGTTGGCTTTCTGGGTCTGATGCGTGGGAGAGTTTTAGTGTGCCCTGGTGCTAACTGGCACTTTGGTCAGGAATTTGAGATAATCCCTTATCGATGTCCACTGGGGCATGAAGAATGGAGGACTCTCTTGCTTGCGCTCTCTCTCTCTCTCTCTCTCTCTCTCTCTCTCTCTCTCTCACACTCTATCTCTCGCTCTCTCTTTTTCTCTCTCTCTCTCTCTCTCTCTCTCTCACTCTCTCACTCTCTCTCGCTCTCTCTCTCTCTCTACCTCTCTCTTTCTCTCTCTCTTTCTCTCTCTCTCTGTGCTATCTATCTCTGGGGCAGACAGGCAGACGGCAGGCTGACAGAGTCCCTGCTGCTCTGAATCCCTGAATCCCCACTCTGTGTGTGCGTGTCTCTGTGTGTGTGTGTGTGTGTGTGTGTGTGTGTGTGTGTGTACGTGTGTGTACGTGTGTGTGTACGTGTATGTGTGTGTGCATGTGTGTGTAAAACCCATTACTTTGAATTCTGCTATCAGCCACACCTGGACCCAATATGCCACAGCTCTGTCATTAGACACAGAGCATTAGGCCCTAAGCGAACTCTTCTTCATGTGTGTGTGTGTGTGTGTGCACTGCACATATAATGCTTTATTAAGTTGGAGAGTGTGGCGTGTCTTTCAGACCAAGTAGAAGCGCACATCATTTGGATGGATTGGTAGCGTGAAGGCTCAGTGCCTTACTTTCTGTTGGAGCGCACCACCTATCCTCCCAGGGATCCTTTCCCATTCATCAATATTTCCTCCTCCCATACTCCCGTCTTCCCTACTACACATGACACTGGCCTGTCTCTCTGACACTGTGGGCAGACTGCAGTGTTACTTTAACATCTCTCAACTGCGCGTGTTTTTTCGTCTCGTATCTTTTCTCTCTCGTGATGCTCTGATTCCGTGCCTCTCCGTTTTCCCGCAGGGATTCAGCAGAACCTGCACATCGTCCTCATCATGGACTGCACCAACACCAACTTCACCATCAACTGCGAGAGCAACCCGGCCCTCTACCGCAAATGCTCCGTGCAGTGGATGGAGGGATGGTCGGACAGCAGTATGAAGAAGGTAAGAAAGGGATGAAGACAAAAATAATAGATAGGGAGTCATGCTTGAACTGTTTTGTCATTCAGGACTACCCTTTTTGTAATTTATGGTAAGGCAAGGGGGAGACATAGTTGATGGCAGAAGGGAGACAGAGAGGCCTCCTCGACTGTCTTATCAATATCCAGTGTCAGCCCACTGTACTGTGATTTACAGCGGCACGGTAATGAAGTGGTTTTTATGGGGTCCACACTGCCTGAATGTCAGGACACATTTTTCTCTCTCTGACTGTTCAGATCCCTGATATGCTGCTGGCCCAGATCTCTGGGGAGGACCAGAGCGCCGACAGAGGTGATAAGAACAGAGCAGGTACGAAGTGTGTGTGTGTGTGTGTGTGTGTGTGTGTGTGTGTGTGTGTGTGTGTCTGTGTGTGTGTTGTTAGGATGGCTGTGTCTATGTACATATACTAAAGGTATGCATTTGTTTGACTCGGTGTCGGTGCATCTGTGTGATCCGTGGGTGCGGTGGCGCCCACATAGGGCCCCCTGGTCAGTGCCCTTGTGTTGGCTTGAGCCGTGGCTGTCGGGATGGGAATGTTTATGGTGCCAGGTAAAGCCTGTGCTCACTCCCTGCCTGGCAGCCTGATGTCACTGCGTATATCACCCTGAAGGAGGCCCAGAGCGCCTCTCTCAGCCCTCAGCACCGCTGCGATATATGGCTCTGGGGGAGGCGGGCAGAGGGGGGGGGCTCATTTTCACCTTGTGTGGTCACCCCCGCCCACACCTGCCGCTCAAGGCTTTGGGATGAGATTTGTGGGGCTGTAACTCTGGAGCTGGTGCAGACACACGCACACACACACACACACACACACACACACACACACACACACACATACACACACATAAACATACACACACACACACACACCCTCTTGCTAGAGATTTATTGCCAAATCTGTTTATTTTATCAACCTTGATAAATAACACTCTGCCATACAAACACACACACAACACAACATACACACACACACACACACACCTACACACACTAAGGTTATTATAGTTTGCTATTACCTGAAGTTACTACGCATTCCCTTGTCCATCTTTCACTGTGAAATTTGAAATAGTCCCATACAGGACTCACACAGTTCCTCCATAACATATCTGACTTCTTCTCTTGATAATAACTACTACTGCTTCCTAATGATTAGTTAGTGTAGGTCCTGACACACTACATTGCCATCTTAAGGTTGTCAGCTATAGCTACACACTACACAAATCATTTTGGGAGCGTGACACACGCTGCCTGGAATGTATACCACGTCCGCTGCCTTGAAACTGTAATGACCATTATTTTTAGTCTTTTCTTATTTTACTTTTATCAGTTATTTTTTCACAATCATCATCATCATTTTCTTCTGGTAAACTATTTCATTTCAGTTCTCTAAAAAACATTTTTGTCGTTGTTAGCTTTAATTTTAGTTGGTGATAAAACCCCTGACTGACACACACTCACCTACACAATCATCCGCAGGAATTGGTATTGATGTATTTCATTCATCCTTTTATCATGACTTTTATTTATTTATTGTGTGACCTCCAGCTGCGGCGTCGGCGAGCCAGAGCGACCTGTCGCGCTCCTTCCTGCAGATCCACGAGTCGTGCCGTGAGTACGGCGCCACGCCCAGCCAGTACATGTCCTTCCTGCACGTCTACGGCTCCATCCACAGCAGCAAGCAGGCCGCGCTCACCAAGAGACAGAGCCACCTGCAGGTGCGGAGGGCCACTGCAGTTTCGTATCTCTGTTTTGACCTGTAACAGTACTTTGGTGGACCCGTGAACTTTGTCAACAAAAGCCTCATCAAGTGAAAACGTTTCCATGTGGAACGTTTTGTTTTTCAATGTTTTCATCATGATAAGTGCTGTGCGGCACTGTGGGGGATTTGTTAAAATACTCTGGCAGGTCCAGTATCTTCTAAATCAGTGGTTCTCAACCTTTTTTCAGTATTGTACCCCCTGTGAAATATTTTTTCAGCCAAGTACCCCCTAACCAGCGCAAAGCATTTTTGATTGAAATTTTTTTTATACACAGCGCTATGCCATCATTGTCTGATTTATTAAACTGTCAGCACTGAAGATTGAACATTGAATATTGTTGTATTGAACTGAGTGCGTTTGCAATTACATTTTAGTAAGAAACTTGTGCTTGTGCTTCGCTGAAAATCTTTGTCAGTCTTGGTGGCAAGGAGGCAACTGCTGAGATCAAGCTCTTCTCCAGGCACAGTCTGTTTCTCTGCTTTGTTTTGATCACAGTCATTCCAGAGGAGGAGGCCTCACATAAATATGTGGAGACAAAGAGTAGTAGCTGCTCCAAAGCTTTCTCTCCCAGGTCAGGGTGCTCCTGCTTCACACACATCCAAAACTGTGTGAGTGTGGATGTGGCAAACTTCATCTGGAGTCCACGGTCAGATGACACTTCCATGAGTGTTTCCTGATTAGTGACAGAGCTTCCACATGCTTCGGACAAGAGAAATGGGGTTTTCACCCAATCCAGCTGTGTAGATTTCTCCTCCATGTCAGGAAAGTAGGAAATTGAAAATTAAAAAATGTAATCAAATTGGTCTAATGTCCCACGATGACCAACTGGACTGGAGCTCTGTCCACATTCCCACTAGAGAGAAAATCATCCATCTGCACCAAAGCAGGTAAAATCCCCCTGTGCAGAGGCTCTTCTCCACAGCTCTGCTTTCTTCAGGAAGCCTCCCACCTTGTCATACAGGTTTAAAATGCTGATGTCCTTTCCCTGCAGACATATTCAGTTCGTTCAGTTTGCTGAATATATCTGCCAGATAGCACATATTTGCAAGCCAGTCTGTGTGGCATTGGGGGATCTGTGCTCAATCAGAAAGGTCTGTACTTCAGATCGTAATTCCAACAGCCGTTTGAGTATTCTCCCTCGAGAGAGCCAACGCACTTCTGTGTGCAGCAGCAGTTGTGTGTGTTCAGCTCCCATGTTTTTGCGTAATAAAATCGCGCTTATTATACAGTTACTTGCCAAAACGATAGAAGACATTCCTCCAGTATACCTCTTTTGAATGAGTTTGTTGCCATTTCGTGATTTCCGCTAAGAAAAAATAGTTCTGCACGCAAATGCTGAGCAATCCACCTTCTGACTTCAAGTTTCAATGACCTTCCGTTACGTTTACTACGTTAACTACGTTACTTGCGGAATGATATGCAAGGTGAATTAGAAGCAAAAAACCCGTTGCCAATGACAGCGGTGATAAACTTTCCGCAGCAGTTAATATCTAGGAATTACAAACCTGCGAACGCAGACATTTAACCCACATATGGCCCATACAAATCAACGTACATTTTGGAACATTCTGAAGAGCCGTATAATAAGTATTTTTAAATGATTTTTGAATGGAGGCTTATTTTAAATATATCTTTTTAAAAATCTCAAGTACCCCCTGGACTACCTTCACGTACCCCCAGGGGTACGCGGACCCCCGGTTGAGAACCACTGTTCTAAATAAGGGATCTAAATGGACATACTGACCTCAGACACCTTGCCGTAGTGTTGATGTACTCTCTGAGCTTGCTTTTTCTCTCTCCTGCTCTGTGATTGGCTTGCAGGCGGGCGTGGCCAAGCTAAACGAAGCAAAGGCATTGGTGGATGAGCTGAAGGGGCGGGCGGCGGAGCAGAGCACCCTGCTGCGGACCAAGCAAGCCGAGGCCGACGCTGCACTGCAGGAGATCACCGTGTCCATGCAGGTAGACCACGCCAGCACATCACACACAAAGTACTCACAGACACAACCGCCGTGTGTGTGTGTGTGTGTGTGTGTGTGTGTGTGTGTGTGTGTGTGTGTGTGTGTGTGTGTGTGTGTGTGTGTGTGTGTGTGTGTGTGTGTGTGTGTGTGTGTGTGTGTGTGTGTGTGTGTGAGTTTTTGGGCCATTATTGTGTGTATCCGCTATGCTTGTGTTTGTGTGTGTGTGTGTGTGTGTGTGTGTGTGAGAGAGAGAGAGACAGAGAGATTGATCCGGCCCTGTATGCCCCTGCCACAGAGCTCTCTCTTGCCTCTCTGTCACACTGGCTCAGTCATCTGACCGGAGCAGCAGCTGCTGCCAGTTTTAATGTTTAATGATCCCCATTCCTACAGCTGAATCCTATTATCACTGTGTGTATATGTGTGTGCATGTTGTCTGCCTGTGTCGCAGTGTTTGTTTTGCATACGTAATGGCGTTCCTTATGTTTGGCAGCAGGCATATTGTGCCAGTTTCCATTCTTGGCTTAACATCAATGCCAGTGTTTGTTTGTGTTTTTCTCTTGTGGTGTGTGTGTGTGTGTGTTGTGTGTGTGTGTGTGTGTGTGTGTGTGTGTGTGTGTGTCTGAATGCATCTCTTGCTGATGACCTGCTCAAATGGGTGTGTTTGTATCTCAGTGTGCGTGTGTATCAACGACGGGCTTATGTTCTATCACCTTCGTGTTTCTGTGGGCGTTTATGTCTGACTCTGACCTCTAACTCTGCTGTTAGACCAACCAAGGGAACCGTTGGCCTCCGATGGCCAATTTGCAGGCTCTTTGTCGACATTGACAGCTGCTGGGGCTCTCCCATCCGATTATCGCCCACGACGCTGCTGCAGTTTTCTACCCATAACCCTGAGCGGTTGCGGCGGCCCATGCCCTACGGAACTACAGCTCTGTGCCGTCCTGAGTCGAGGTCACAGACTGGCTGCTGTGGGGACATTATGTGTCATTAGTTTGCGTGGGCAGTCATCAGTGTTATAACTGCTGTTGGCCTATTACTCTACCCCTGAGCCCCTCTGAATCTGCACTAAAGGGGGCTTGTGAGAACACTCATGGGCTCTTTGGACCTCTCAGTCGTGTGTGTGTGTGTGTGTGTGTCACCTGTGAATGTGTGTATGCATTTACGGAATATCACACACCCACTCTCCCCCAAAGACACACACACACACACACACACACACACACTTTGTCTTGTATCCTTGGTGTTTTACATTGCAGACTACTTTGTCAGGAGGAGAGCGTGACTCTTTGTTCCCTTTGAAGTTGACAGAGCAGTGGGACTTTTTCGTCGTGCCGGTGGTGCTTCTCTCCCAAACGACTCTCATCACAAACTTTTCCTTAAAAGAAGTTTTGCCAGGCCACCAGGCCAACCCCCTGCTTCTTTATTCCCTAGAGGCAGCAACTCACTTAGAACTCTCGCTTCATTTGGTGTGTGTGTGTGTGTGTGTGTGTTTACTGTTGACTCCAGACTGCTACCACTCATTAGCGGATGCTCCTGTTAAATCTCAGTTATTATTTTGGGGAGTGTGGGTGGCTGTGCTGGAAGAAAGTGCTGAGGTGAGATGAGTTCTGTTCCTTTGGTAACTGCATGCGGAGCTGAATGAGTTGTCTCTAAGCCTGTCTCTCCAGGGAGACTGGACCAGGGACTCCTGCAGCACATATACATACACAAGAGAACAGCCATAGAGACAACAGAGAGACGGTATAGATGTTAGATGATAGGGCGCTTCTGCATCGTCCCGTGGTTTAAGTTGCATGGCTTTGTGCTCACAGTGAGTCATAGAGGCCTGCAGCAAAGACGTCACGAGGTGGCAGCGACGTGAACTTTAAGATGGCCTTTTCAGCATTATATTTATACTCGCGGGGGAATTTTAGGCTCTACACAACGGGCACTGCTGTCACGACCTGGAAGATAAGCCCCTGTCAGTATTGATGTACACATTTGGAACGCTATTTGATTT
>NC_137928.1:13335697-13355697 GCF_963457725.1 Sprattus sprattus | reverse complement strand
TGGTACTGAAACAGTGGGCCTCCCATTAGCCTTCAGAATAGGTGACCTACCATCCACAGTGCTTTGATGTACACACTCCTGGTAGACATGTTATTTGTAGTAATACGCTGTGAGCGCAAGTGCACGTGCACGTGCACACGCACATGCACACACACACACACACACACACACACACACACACACACACTCACACACACACACACACACACACACACACACACACACACACACACACTCCATCTTACTTCTTCTTAATGTGCCCTCCACGAAGCCCCTCTGAGCGGTAAATGAAGCTAAATGCAGGTAATTGCAGGTGTGTGTGTGTCTCTGTGGGGGCGGCATTAGCGATGCTGCGTGGGCCATGCCATCTCTCCACGGGGCTCGGAGCGAGTGCTGCGCTCCTATTGGCCTCCGTGGCGCCGGCAGATTGACCGCGGACGGCGGGCGTTTTGTCTTAACATGCCACAGATGTCACTAGGCTGGCGTCATGCCGTTGGCCTCAGCAAATGCCAGCGTGGCAGCGTGGTGCCCGGCAAGGGACACCTGGACTCCTCCAAATGTTAAGTGGGCATTTCTGGGTCAGGGAAATTAATGAAAACGTCTCGAAAGGTGAAGACTGTGGCACTGTGTGTCGGATATATAGTTGAGGAGACACAGTATAAGATTTAGACAGCGCACACAGTTTTCTTAGTGTGTAAGTATGTGTGAATAGGAGAGGGTTGTGGGGTATGGGGTTGGTACTACACTCCTTTCATGCTTTCATGTGTGTGTGTGTGTGTGTGTGTGTGTGTGTGCATTTACTTTCATTGAGTCTATATTTAAATCAAAGTGTTTATGTATTTAGGGTGTGTGTTTGTTTGGCCTTATGCACACTGACTGTTTTACCGCTGAGTTGCGGCTGTGTTGCGGCTGCATTACCTGTTGATTTTCATTTGGGCTGCCATGGTAGCCCGGTTAGAGCATGCACACTGCCTGCATGAGACGCGCGCCTCAGGTGCGTTTCGAGGCACCCGCTGCAGACGGGAGTCATGTAGAGTTTGGGCGTGGAGGAAGTGTTTCTCAACAAAACTAGACAATAAAAAGATGTTTCAGTAGTCATATTGGCATCATACCACTCACAGACATGACAGACATATACATATTCTACTTTTTAATCATTTTAGCAATTGCATGTTTTGAAAGGGGAAAGTGGAGATTACATGTGTACTGTATAGAAACCCAATGTAGGCTAAAGTTACATTTTAGAGATAAAGTTTTGTTATCTGTTGCGCTCTCTCGCCCCTGCTCTGATCAAGAGCTGATTTCTGGTTGCAAGTGGTCAACTTTCTAGTCTTTTGGGCTCATCAACGATGGATGAGGCCAAGCTGATTGTGTATTGCCAGCCATTATCAAAGGCAAACTCAAATCACAAAGAAAGCGCTGGCAGTGGCATCAGCGCAGTAGAAATGTTGGCAGTGTGAATACACACACGCAACTGAGACGCAGCAGTACCGCAAGGCAGGCGCCAGGCACACGCAATGCAGGCCTTATGGTGTCACACTCTGTTAGATTTTCTCCTCCTGTTTGTATCCTGTGGGTATGAATGCCCTTGTTCCTGTGTTTACCTTAAGTGCCTGTGTGAGACTATGTTAACCCTGGCCGTGCTCAGTATGGTGCAGTTACATGCAGTTCGTGTTGGATAAGCATCCGCTGAATGCCATAAGTGGCCCAAATAGAATGCATAGGGCAGCGCGTGAGTGAATGTTTGTTTAATTGTGAATTTATGTTTTGTTTATGCTGTGAGTGGCCTAACAGTGGGATTGAAGTGTGTGTGTGTGTGTGTGTGTGTGTGTGTGTGTGTGTGTGTGTGTGTGTGTGTGTGTGTGTGTGTGTGTTTCAGAGAGCACTACTCATCATATATTTATTCATGTATTCTCTAGCGTTTAGTTGTGTCAGAGTGCATCTGCTTTTATCCAAATCGTTGCTCATGTATATAGATTTAGGCTAAAGCGCTAATGGGATATCTATTCTTATTGCTCATTGTTTGTTCAGTGTGTGTCTAAATGGGAAAGGCCAATGGAAATACTACTGCAGATTCTACTTCATGTGTTAATGTGTTTGTGTGTGTGTGTGTGTGTGTGTGTGTGTGTGTGTGTGTGTGTGTGTGTGTGTGTGTGTGTGTGTTTCATGCATAGGTGGCAGAGATCACTGAGGAGTTGGCCACCCTGCCCAAGCGGGCCCAGCTGGCTGCAGCCTTCATCACGTACCTGTCAGCAGCTCCAGAGGACCAGAGGAGGGGCAGCCTCCTGGCCTGGATGGAGTCCTCAGGACTGCAGAGTAATGCCCGCAAACACTCACAGACACACACACACACACACACAATCACAGAAACTCACACACACGCACACACACATAATCACAGACACTCACACACACACACACACACACACACTGAGCACATACACACACACACACACACACAATCACAGACACACACACACACACACACTGAGCACATTCACACACACATACACACACACACACACACACACACATAATCACAGACACTCACACACACACACACATAATCACAGACAATCACACACACAAACACACACACACACACACACACACATAATCACAGACACTCACACACACACACACTCTGAGCACATACACAAACACACACACACACACCATCTGATTTATTGTGTTTGTGTTATGTAGTAGAGTTCTAGGTCATTTGATGGATGTTTTTTTTGTGATGTCGGGGGTGAGATGTGGAGTGTCTCAGCTGATTGGTTGCTGTATGCTGTGTTGTTATAGAGTTTGACCTGCGCCACTTCCTGTGCACTGAGAGTGAGCAGCTGATCTGGAAGAGCGAGGGACTGCCCTCTGATGACCTGTCTATGGAAAATGCCCTTGTTATACTCCAGGTGTCTTCATCTCTCCCCATCACACACACACACACACACACACACACACACACACACACACACACACACACACACACACACACACACACACACACACACACACACACACACACACACACACACACACACACACACACACACACACACACACACACTCACACACACACTCACATGCTGTCGTCACTGCTATAGTTGTTTTTCCCTCTCTAGCAACAGCTGGCAAAGTCATTCAGGCACATAGACTCTCTCACCGTCTCCCTCACTCACTTCTCTTGATCCCTGGGTTAGAATTCATTGCATGCCATAGTGTTCCGCTCCCTTTGAAATCCTCTCTCCTTCTGTGTGTTGGTGGCTTGCTGGAGCTTTCCGGGGCTTTCCAGGCCCTCCTCTGTGAGTCTCTCGTGTAAACAGCAACTCTGGCGAGGCCTGTGTGCATCACAACACGGCCCCTCTTTTCCGTCCGCCGTGCCAATCTGCTGGCGAGGGCGTTGGCACGCCCACGCCTGTCCTCTGACTGACCTTCAGAGTGGCAGTGCCCAAGCACACGTGCCCTCAACCCCCCTCACCAACAGGGCACTGGCACGGCCTTCATAAGCCTCTGTCATTCCCCTCCACTTCTCTCTCCCCACCCCCCACCCCACTCCCCTCCTGTTTGGGTGTTCTTCTCTCTGGGCTTTCTGGTGCTTGTGTGTGTGCTGGCTTTAGAGTGTGAGTCTTCCCCACCATCTGCTGTCTGTTGTGTGTATTCCCTCTTTTCATTGCCTGTGTCTGCATCCGTTTGTGACTCACATCCTGAGGTCCACTCTGCTTTGGTGAGTGGCATGTTTTCCTGTGGTGGGATGGTCACTTGTACTCATATGCTGCTCTAGAATGTGCGTGTGTGTGTGTGTGTGTGTGTGTGTGTGTGTGTCTGTGTCTGTGTGTCTGTGTGTGTTTGTGTGCGTTTGTGCACGTGTATAGGTGTGTGTGTTTGTGTTTGTGTGTGTGTGTGTGTGTGTGTGTGTGTGCGTGTGTGTGTGTGCGTGCGTGCGTGTGTGTGTGTGTGTGTGCGCGTCTGCGTGTGTTTGTGTCTGTGCATGTGTGTGTGCAAGGCTCCATTATGCATTTGATTGAGCCATCACTAACCATCAGCACTGTCTCTGGTTGTGTTCCCCTCTCATTGCTGCATTAAAGATCAATGGGCTGACAGCACGGGTAAGACATCTCTCCCCACCCTCTGCTACTCCACACCCCATCCCCCCACCTTCACCCCGCTCTCGCCTTACATGACCTCAGGGTCCAACACATTCATGCAAATAACACAAAAACACAAAAACAAATGTACTGTACTTAAATGGAAAGGTTACGTTTTTTATGAACCATAGAGTGGTCATAGAAATAGGATGTGTGATTTGTGTGTTTGCATTTAGAAATTAATAACATTAGGAGTTTCTGCCAATTAGCTTTTTAGACTATTTTTGAGTGTGTGTGTGTGTGTGTGTGTGTGTGTGTGTGTGTGTGTGTGTGTGTGTGTGTGTGTACGTGTTTTGTGATTGCACAGAAAGTGCTGAGAACTCTTATACAAGAAGGTCACTTGAAGCTCTTTATATTTCTGTGTGTTGATAAGTCCCACTGTGTTCCCATGACGACTGAGTGAAGCTGTGTGGTTTGAGAGCCTTTGAGTTTCGCCCCAGCTCCTTCCTGTCTCCGCTGCGAGACACGTCAGACCAGGCAATCTCCAGCCTTCTCACAAAAAAAGGAACCCTACATTGAGAATTGAGGGATATGATTCTAATAATCATTTTCTAAATGTCAGAGTGGAGAGTGGCTTAAGCGATGATGGTGGCACTGCCTGTGACGTAATTACTGTATGGCTTGGTAGGCCTGCCAGTGTTCATAGAAAAGAGTTAATGACTAAGTGCCCGCCTCTCCCTGCCAGGCTACAGCGCTGCAATGGCCACTGCCACGTTGTGCCCACGCCACTGTCCGATTTAGCCTCCTGCTGCGCGCTGCCCGTGGGTCGCAGACCGCCCTCCTCATTTCTGTGGTAATGACCACTGAAGTGCCCATCAAGACACCACATACTTTTAACCGTTGAGTGTTTTTCTTATGTGAGCACGTCTCCTGAAATGGCTGGCTGATTTCCATCGGCCTCACTTGTACGTCGCAGGGAGAGAGGCAGGATCAGTCAGTGTAAGACATTTTTATACAGCTCTGAAATGAAGATTGTTTTAAGGACATTGCTTGTGTATTTTTCAAATGTGTCTTTGATTGACCTCAGGATAGAACAGTGGATACATTCTTTATGAGCTCTTTGCCTGAAGTGTGGGTACTGGCATCTCTGTCTGGGAGCAGGCAAAAAGTTAGAAGCTTTAAACTGACAGCACCAAATCGTCTGTGGCTTATAGTACAAATCTGTGCAATATGGCACAACGTCTCGTCCCGTCTCACCTCGTCTTGTCTCGTCTCGTCTCATATCGTATCTTCTCCCGCCACCACTGCCGCCCGCGCGATAATGAAAGTTACAGTGCTGTAAGACGCTTTTATGGAGTGCCAGTAAAAAGCTGGCGGCACAGGGAGAGCTAGGGAGAGTGAAGGCGGTGAAGCCACAAAAAAAGCTCTCCCGCCAGCGGAACAAGTGGAGTGCGGCAGCAGGCGAGCTGAAGCAATATGTTGAATTAACCATAGATTTTATAAGCTGCTGAACTGATTAAATACTAATGGTGATAACTGGCATTCACTTGTGATTTTATGTATGGTATATATTTGAAATATGGCCAAAGGCAGTTTAGTTGTGTCATGTTGAGCATTTCTCAAAGGCAAGCCATCACTTTCCAAGACCCAATAGAAATATAAAGCAGGTTTCAGCGGTGGTGTGTTGTGCCTGGGGAGATCCTCGTTCCAGCCTCTGTAGGTTTAGGGTGAAGTGATAAACTGCTGGACTGAGGGCTGATACAGGTTTGTGCCACTGGGAGGAGAGGGAGGCCGTAGTTGAAGTGAGTTCAGTCGACTAGTCAGGGACTCCTGACAGGTTCATGTTTGCAGTTTTAATGCTCATCATTTAGGAGAGAGCTTTTGGTGTCAGCTTTCAATACATCTGAATTGGGAGTTTTCTTTCTTCCTGTGCATTTGACTTGGAGCTCAGGAATGTCTTAGATATTATGTGTTTGAGTGAAGTTCGTATTTAAGTTGATTGCTGATTCGATTTAAACTAGAGCTAATACCTTATAGGGTGGCCAGAGCAGCTTTAACCCCTGTCAGTCCCTGTGTCTCATGTTATTGAGCTAATAGCTGATAGAGTGGCCTAGAGCAGCTATAACCCCTGTCAGTCCCTGTGTCTCATGTTATTGAGCTAATAGCTGATAGAGTGGCCTAGAGCAGCTATAACCCCTGTCAGTACCGGTGTCTCATGTTATTGAGCTAATAGCTGATAGAGTGGCCTAGAGCAGCTATAACCCCTGTCAGTCCCGGTGTCTCATGTTATTGAGCTAATAGCTGATAGAGTGGCCTAGAGCAGCTATAACCCCTGTCAGTCCCGGTGTCTCATGTTATTGAGCTAATAGCTGATAGAGTGGCCTAGAGCAGCTATAACCCCTGTCAGTCCCTGTGTCTCATGTTATTGAGCTAATAGCTGATAGAGTGGCCTAGAGCAGCTATAACCCCTGTCAGTCCCTGTGTCTCATGTTATTGAGCTAATAGCTGATAGAGTGGCCTAGAGCAGCTATAACCCCTGTCAGTCCCTGTGTCTCATGTTATTGAGCTAATAGCTGATAGAGTGGCCTAGAGCAGCTATAACCCCTGTCAGTCCAGGTGTCTGATGTTATTCTCCTCCTCTCTGTGCCCCAGAGCTGTGCCTGCCCCTTCCTCATAGACCCGTCATCCCGCGCCACTGAGTGGCTCCGCACTCACCTGAAGCAGCACCGCCTGGAGGTCATCAACCAGCAGGTGAGGGACAGAGTAGATATCCCACGCATCCCACAGTCAGAAACACAGACACACAGACACACACACACACACAGACACACCTTTACAATGTCCTTTCATACTCTCATCATAGGCCCCTATCATAGACATCCCCGCACACACACACACAAATGCATTCACACACATACAGTACATACCCACAGAAACACACACATGATTAGCCTGTGATTACAAATCTCGAGTATTCGCCCACCTACAGTCACACTCACACTGACTCACATCAACCATTACTAGAGGCAGGGACTGAATACTCCCATTCCAGTGCCATTACAAATAAACCACTACCCCAGAGCACACAGTGAGACACGCAGCTGCACACAAACACCCGACAATCACAGAGCACACAGTCACGAGAGGCTGTCATTATGCAATTAACACACGCCTAAACACCCACCACACCTCTCACCACACAGGACTTACCGCCCAGCACCAACACCTACACAAGCACTAATGCTTATTTCCCTTGTGGTCACCCCTTTCTCTCTCTCCATCTCTCTCCATCTCTCCTTCTCTCTCTCGCTCTCTCTCTCTCTCTCTCTCTCTCTCTATTTCTCTTTCTCTCTCACTCTTCCTCTGTCAGGACTCTAACTTCATAACGTCTCTGGAGCTGGCGGTGCGCTTCGGGAAGACCCTGATCATCCAGGAGGTGGATGGGGTGGAGCCCGTGCTCTACCCTCTCCTGCGGCGCGACCTCATAGCTCAGGGTAAGACGCCTCCCTCCCCACCTCCCCGCCCCCCCCCCCCCCCCCCCCATCCTCTCTCAGGCATCATCAGTCAGCCATCCACCCATCTGTCTGTCTGCTCAGCCATTCATCCACTCTTACATCTGACCTTCTGTCCATTCGTTTACATTTCCATCATTTAAAAAGATATCTCATCTGATCTACAGTATGACATACTATGGTTGTCATGTCTATCAGATCCATCCGTCTGTCTGTCTTTCCATCTATAATCTTTCTAGCATCACCCAGGGTTCTATCCATAAATGTATTCCTCCGTTTACTCATTTGTCCTATCATTGTCCTCTCTCCAACCGTCCTCCTTATCTGCCCATACACCATATCTCCAGTTTATCTGTCTGTTTCCTTAAAATAACTGAAAAAAATCGTACCCTCTAAAAAGTTCAGTTTGTTGCGAAGCCTCCATCACTGTTGGCATGACGTTATCACCTCCCAGTCCATGAACACTTGACCACCTACCGATCCAAAACTTCTGTCCTTTACTCAGGGACGTGCACAGGAGTTTTGAGGGGCAGTTGCTCTGGCCTGAAAAAAGGGCACACCCTTTTTATATATATTATTTTTTTTTTTTCCTCGGAGGGGCACTTTTACTCGAGGAGGGCAAACGGGCAGTTGCCCAAGCAACCTTAGCACACTCCTGTGCACGTCCCTGCCTTTACTGATGTTTTACTTTTACTTGGCATCAGCTCATCCAGCATCCAGCTTTCCAGCCACGCTTCCCTTTTGTTCTTCGCTTAATAACACAGGACCTTTTGACCTGTTTTGTCAAACTTTTTCTTTCCGCTTTTGAATGACATCAGCTGTTCACTCTCGCCTCGTTTCCCGTGATGGCAGGTGTTGGCGGCCGACGCCCCGTGACTCATCTTAAATAAGCCGCATTAAATCCCCGTTCCTCATCATCACTCCATTCATTCTTATTTATCTTTCTCAGTGCCATTCAGCCGCCCACCTCATGCATCATTTCTGCTTGCCTTTCAGTTTCTTACCGTGTTTTCCCCTCTCTCTGTCTCACTGCTCTGCCCCCCCCCCCCTCCCCTCGCTCCCCTCATCTCTCATTCCCCGGCTTGCTCTCCGTCTGCGGAAGGGGAGATATGCACATGTGACGTCACCGGAGCGTTTCCCAGAGGCTCACCTCTCTTGTTGTTAAAGAGGAGGAGGTGGAATCCGGGGAAATGGACTAATTCTGCTTATTTTCACTGGAACCCAGAGCTGTGTGTGTATATGTGTGTGTGTGTGTGCGTGTGCGTGCGCTTGCGTGCGTGCGTGCGTGCGTGCGTGCGTGCGTGCGTGCGTGCGTGCGTGCGTGCGTGTGTGCGTGCGTGATTGAAACAGGACTGATAAAGCTGCCTCGCCACACAGAAGAATAGTACACACACACACATAAAAACATGTACATACAGAGCATGCACACATCCTATCTCACACATCCACACACGCAGAATGAATGCATGCTGTCTCACTGGGTCTCGGTGCAGGGAAAGGTGCTGTGGGAATGTGTAGCTCGGGAACGTGTTGGTTCACATAGCCATTGAAGAGGTAGAGGCAGGCTGTAGAACGCTGGAGGATTTTTCCAGATGGAGCTCCTATTGAATCAGGTTTTTTTTTCCCCTGGAATTGTGCTTACACTTCCCCACCATCCCACCCCCCACTCGCTCACATGCACAGCCAGCCTGCTATTATGTTCTATCATATCAGGCAGTGCGTGTGGTTAGATGTTCCCTCGCTGCATGTTCATTTCCTCCTCCTCCTGTTTGGCCGCCCTGTTCCCCCCTCTCTCTCCTGCTCAGCATGTTGTACACCAGACCCAGAGGACCATCCCTCTCTTTCTCCAGAGCAGCATTAGGCCTCCATCCATATGCTTGTGCACATAATGATGTCTGACGGTAATATGTGTGTGTGTGTGTGATTGGTGGGTGAGTTGGGATGTGCTGGCTCTCCTGGGCGTGTGAGTAAGTGTGTGGGTCGACGTTTGTGTGTTTTTTTTTCTTTCTACTTGTGAGTGTTTACGTGTCTTTTTGTGTGCATGTAAGGAACTTGTGTGTGTAAACGTGGGCTCTTGACGTCTTTCCATTTCATGTTTAAATGATAGTGTGTGGGTTTGTAGCCTCAGGAGGTATGGCGTTCAACTTTCCCCTACTTCCCCCCACTACGTCAGACTAGGTAACCATCACACACCATCATGTCCCTGCGTTCACCACCCACTCACACACACGCAAACGCACACACGACCCATTGCATATTCCTCACACACTTGTCACAGAAGCATGGCTGCATCGCCCCCGCTGTTAGCCGTGGATGGAGTAGTCATGCGTGGCCCTGCTGTTTGTCTTCGTTTCCGGTGACGGTGACCCGTCGTCTCTTGCGCTGGAATTAAATCCTCTCTGTGCCCTCAAAGACGACGTTTGTATGAGGCATAAACACTCTTTGATTAAGGGGTGCGTGTCCTTGAAAGTGTCTCTAGTTATGCTAATGGTGATTGTGTGTGTGTGTGTGTGTGTGTGTGAGTGAGTGTGTGTGTTTGTCATGTTGGGTTTTCACTGGGGGTCAGCGCACGTGTGATGCGGAGTGTGTCAGCACGCCTCGTTCTTATGAAAGGCGGCGGTGATTTAAACACTTACTGGCTCGGCCGGCCTCCCGGGGGGACGATGCAGATGCTCCTCGCTCCGCTGAAGCTTACGGGAAAGGAGGAGGAGGAGGAGGAGGAGGGGGAGGGGAGAGCAAGAGGGAGAGAGAGAGAGAGAGAGAGAAAGAGACAGAAGCAGAAAGATGAGATAGGAGAAATGAGCATTTGTGTGCATTGTGTGTGTGTGTGTGTGTGTGTGTGTGTGTGTGTGTGTGTGTGTGTGTGTGTGTGTGTGTGTGTGTGTGTGTGTGTGTAAGAGAGAGTGCTTTTGAGAAAGACAAAGACAGACAGAAGGATGGGGCTGTGAATATGAAGACGGAAGGCTGTGTGTGTTAGTGTGCATAGGACTGAAGAATAAAAACTAGAGGATATGAAAAGAGGATTCGACAGAGGAGAGCAAGAAATGGGTTGGTGCTTGATCAGGGGAGGAGGAAAGAAGAAAGGGAAAGCGAGGGAAGAGAGCTGATAATGGATTGAGGGGAAAGAAAGGGAGAGACAGATTGGAATGATGGAGAGAGAGGAAGAGAGAGAGAGAAAGAGAGAGAGACAGGCAGCTGATGGAAACAGTATTAGCGAGATAGAAGCTGAGGAAGAGGTTTGAGTGACAGAAAGAGAAAATGAGGGAGGGGATGAAAAAGGGGAGAGAGGAAAGGAGAGGAGCGAAGCGGAGAGGAGTAGAGGGGAGGGGGAGTGCCGTGCTGTGCTGCATTGCAGACGTGCGGTGTGGGGAGGAGTCAGACTGTGTGTGTGTATGTGTGTGTGTGTGTGTGTGTGTGTGCGTGTTAGTGTGCGTGTGCGTGTGTGTGTTTTCTACAGGCAGATGGACGCCCACCCAAGCTGGCAACCCAGTCGAAATGCCAAGTGTTTTCACGGGCAATAGTGTGTGAACATGGCAACCTGAGATTTATGAGGATTTGATGAAGGCCATCATCTTTTGTTTTTGTTTTTGATTTTTAAATCAGACACGACTGAAAAGGTGTCAGAGGATTGGTATGGTGTGATGCCGAGGATTCATACTGACGTCTACTTGAATATACAGTGTTCATCTGACGAAACCATTGTGCGATGTGCTTTGTGTGTCAGTATTTTGATGAGCGCATTCGTTCCTTTGTTTTTTTCCCATTACTATAAGGCCAAATGCCTCTCTCTCTCTCGCACACACACTAACCAATACACACACACTAACAGATACACACACACTAACAGATACACACGCACCAATTTGTCCTGTGTTCCTCTCTGCTCTTTCAGTAGAAGTAGATGAGTGAGTTCACACTGGGTTGTGAAAACCATAGCCTCACCACTATGGTAACATGCAGACCACAAGTTGTTCTTTAATGTTATGACCAAACATTCTGTGGACATACAGAAGGTCATCTTTATTTACCACTGCAGAATAATCTGCTTTTCATTTGCTTTTAACTACATAGTTGCAAATAGCAGGATTACCATATCATTGTGCACCACTGACAAAAGTCCGCTGACAAAAGTCAAAGGGTAGGTTAGATTTGATCGATTTTGATTAAGTACCCATTAATATGACAAGTTAGGAATGTTGTAAATAATACGAATTTCCAAAATGTTCTATGACTTTTTAAAGGAAAACTTTAACCTGAGCCCTATTTTCCCATCTTTTTTCAAATAATGTTCGGCCCAGTATGGGTCCAGATCGTTCCAGTATTGAGTTATAACACTGTAACCCTAACCCTCAAAACAGCTATACAATGCAATCCTATGGGGCATTCGTCTGGGCAAATCGGGCGCAGGTAAAAAAATCCTGATTTTTTTTCTTTAATGCAACACAATTGTGTTTGTCTCTGGCCATGGTCCTGAAACATCGTTCTACCTCCTATGGGACAGGAAGAAGGGTAGTGCACTTTTTTCTTGTTAGGCTTCAAATACCCCCCCACGATTAGTAATAGCCAGTCACTGCAAAAAATAGTGGGCACAACAGCAGTATTTCTGTAGTCCGTCCAGCTGTATTAGCTGAGGACTGTCTTAAGACGGCATGGCTCAGTGGCTGTCTGTGTGCATCATCCCAGGGTCTCCCCCCTACATAACAGCACTCTGGGGGCTCACAAGACTGTCGCGCTGAGGGCGTACTGAGAACAAATGATTTCTTTAGTGGAAAAGGGACTTGATATGTAATATTGCTGGGAAAAGACCTTTGTAAGCTTGTAGAGAAAAAAAACTCTATCTTGGTATCAAGGGAGGCTAGAGATAAAGAACTCTGGGATTGGATTCTGAGGTAAGGCTTCGGTGCGCAGCTTGATCTGTCGGTGTAGTGTGTTTTGATATTGCGGTGCCATTTCCCCAAGGTCACTCCTCCAGCAGAGAGCATGATGGGCCTCCTGGATGACTGTGCCCAGGTCATGGGGGAGAGAGCGAGGTGGACAGACAGGGCTCCCCAGAGAGGGCAGGCCCTCATCTCTCTCTCTCTCGCTCTGTCTCTGTCTGTCTCTCTCTCTCTCTCTCTCTCTCTCTTTCTGTCTGTCTCTCTCTCTGTCTCTCTCTCTCTCTGTCTCTGTCTGTCTCTCTCTCTGTCTCTGTCTGTCTCTCTCTCTCTCTGTCTCTCTCTCTCTCTCTCTCTCCCTGTCTGTCTCTATCTCTCTCTGTCTCTCTCTCTCTCTCTGTCTATCTGTCTGTCTCTCTCTGTCTCTCTCTCTCTCTCTCTGTCTCTCTGTCTCTCTCTCTCTCTCTCTCTCTCTCTCTCTCTCTCTGTCTCTGTCTGTCTGTCCCATCCTGCTGTGCCTCCGCTGCAGCGTTAGAACAATTCAATCTTCATTTTCCTCTCTCGATTAAAATAATTCCACATTTTATCGCCCTGGCAACCAAAACAATAATGGCATCCATCTTCGGAGCTTGGCCGTCTGCTGCTCTCATAATTGGGGTGACAGACGCTGGGTGGTTAAAATGAAGGCCGCGGTGGCATTCAGTAATGGCTGTCCTCTCCTTCCCCTGTCCCTCCCGTGTCCTCACAGGTCCCCGCTACGTGGTCCAGATCGGGGAGAAGGTCATCGACTACAATGAGGACTTCCGTCTCTTCCTGGCAACCCGCAACCCCAGCCCGTTCATCCCGCCTGACGCCGCCTCCATCGTCACCGAGGTCAACTTCACCACCACCAGGGCAGGGCTCCGTGGGCAGGTAAGGAGACAGCCAATCACATGTCCCAGGCCAGGAACTAGTGCATTGTGGGATAGACATGGGCTGCCAGAGATGTCACACACTGAACTGAGCCAGAAGCCCAAAGCCCTATAATTTATAATTTCCTTAACTTAGTTCTCATTACAAATAAAGTGTTCTCACTCGACCGTAAATGGAAAAGCGTGCTAAATTATTGAAATTTAAAAGTATTGCTGATGGAACTCAGTATAATTTGAACACATTCATTATTGTATGAGGCTATAATACAGCAATTATAGTGAGATAACATGGTGATCAATAGGGGGGCGATCCAGTGCCTCTGGCACAACTGCAGTACCACATCACACAGTCCTCACAGCATCACACTCTTGCAGTAAACTTTGCATGCTCCACACACACTCTGTTGTGCAGGCACACACACAAATCTTTCTGCCTCAGTGACGCACACGCACACGCACACACACACACACACACACACACACACACACACACACACACACACAGGCACTCACAAACACACAAGGCTTTTGGTAAACTTGTCAACTAAATGGCCTTGTAGCTTCATATCCTTGTTGGGTTCACGATAATGTCTATGTGCTGTTTATGTTTCGATTACACAAATTAATTTAACCATTTCCGCACTTTTTGAAATAAACAGCGGGTGGGGTAGTGGGCTGGGCTTCATTGTGCCCTGTCTAATAATAGTTGCAGTCGGGTTGAACTGATGCTTTGGGCGACTCAGGGTTAGTAAGTTTTAAACGATGAAACCCTTTAAACATGCCCCTCCGAAGGTGCCAACTGTAGTGCCCTCGGAGGAGCAGAGAGGTGAAAGGCAGGGTGTGTGAACAGCCAGTGAGAGAACAGCTATTGCTGTGGCCATAACCGAAGCTAGACCCCTGCTTCCTTCCCCTGCCCACATCTCTCCCTTCTCTCCCTCACCCTCACCCTCTCTCCTGGCATTTTCTTGCCCTCAGTCGCTCTCGCTCTCTCTTGGCATCCACCTCACCTCTCATCACCCTCTTTTTCCCTCTCTTTTCACTGTCTTTTTCAGTCTTTCCATTGCAGCTGTACTTGGCTGTATCTCATGCCTTCTCTCACTCTTCCAACCCATCCTCTTCGTCTCTTTCTCCTTACCGCTCTTCCTCCCTCTCTCTCCCTCGCGCTCTCTCTCTCCTTGATTGCTGGCTTTCAGTGCAGATTCAAAGGGTGGGCCTTTTGCCTCCAGCTCCCCACCTCTTCTCCGGCTTCTCCGTAATTCACTTGCAGCAGAGAATGTTTATGAGGGGAAAACATGTTTGTGATGAGAAAACATTTCCTTTTCTTTTGTTGATGTTTGTTCTTTCCTACTTCCCTCTCTCGGAGTGGCCCCGAAAACACAATTTCCCCGGCTTTTTATGTTCTTCAAAAGGCCGCTCTCCATTTTGTGTCGGTTACGCTGTCGGACGTTTTTGTATTTTTTTCTCCATCATTAACGACCTTGTTTGTTCAAGCCTGTTCGTCTCTTGCCTTTTGAAATGTTGTGTTGTCCTCAAACGAACTAAACAACAATGAATACATTAATAAATACATAAATAAGTACAAGAAAACAAAATTAAGAAAAAAAAAAGCACTTATGATTTTCCATATTAGTCAGCCCTCACTCTGTCTGTGCCTGTGAGAATATGCACCATTTTGTAATACCGTATGTTAAAGTATGTTTTTCTAAAGTTAATTGCCATTTGGTATTTTAGGATAAAGTCAAACCTTCTCCAGTTTTTAACTGGTAACATTTGCCATTCCTAGTTTCTTATGATTTTTCTTTATGTTCTAACTTGTTACTCCTGCCTTCTATCGGGTTCTCATTGGATAGACTACCCTGTGCTCTGATCCTCATTGGTTGTATATGCCCTTTCTGTATTCTCATTGGTTCCTCTGCTTTGTTCCTCTCTCCCGGTAGCTGCTGGCACTCACCATCCAGCAGGAGAAGCCCGAGTTGGAGACCCAGAAGACCCGTCTGCTGCAGCAGGAGGAGGACATGAAGATCCAGCTGGCCCAGCTAGAGGAGTCTCTGCTGGAGGTATTGCTAAACCCAGTGGAGGATGGAGGATGTCTTTGCCATTGTTTATATAGGAATGTAGGCTCCACATCAGGCACCCTAAGACGGCACTAATTTATCAACATTATTGAAGTAAATTAGAATTCAGCTGGTGTGGAGTATAGCCCTGTTGACAACTGTGCAAATACTCCTTGCTCTTATTGGAGAGGGCCACAGGTTCTAGACATAATAGGAGACACCCCCACTTAGACTTGATTCTCCAAACCAAACCCCAGTGGCTTGAAATAATGAATTTCAATTGATTAAGAATCCACTTGGTCTTGGGATGCGTTGGTGCTCAGAGACTTACTGCTAATGTAATTTAGTCAAGTGAACTAGTTTTCTGTCTCTTTCTCTCCCTCTCCCCCTCCCTACCTCATTCCCTCATTCCCTCTCTCTCTCTCGCTCTCTCTCTCTCTTTCAGACTTTGGCTACAGCTCAGGGGAACATTCTGGAGAATAAGGTCCTGATTGAGTCTCTGAACCAGACTAAATCCAGCAGTGCCCTAATCCAGGAGTCCCTGAGTGAATCCCACCGGCTCCAGGCCTCTCTAGACCAGGTATGACACAGGTGGTGTGTGGGGGGGGGGGCATGAACTGTGAAAATGAAAATGCTAGTATGAGTGCATTGGACTGGTACACTTACAGACACTGAATTGACCAGTGAAAACGCATTGATCAAAACAACTTGAAGAACTTTTATTTGAATGCTGAATGAATGAATGAAATACAGAAGAAAAGAGGGAGGAGGAATACGTAGAGCTTAGAGGGAGGACATGATGAGTGGTAAGCCAGTGAAGAAAGGAGTAAGAGAAAAGGGAAATAAATGGCCTGATTATGTAGAAAGAGAGAAGTAGAAAGAGAGAACAGAGGGAGAGAACAGAGGGAGAGAATGGAGCTCAGTTTGTCTTCCAAGTCTGAGAGCTCCATCACCCTGTTCCCTCAAAGTACATTTCCCTGATACGACCACTGGACCTAATTTCCCTTGACTAGGGTTTTAACTGACAGATGAGTTTAAAATGGGACTCACTGCTTCAAACCAAAAGATTTTACTTTTCAATTTTGACTTCTGTCACATCCTATCTGTTCCCGCTCCAAGCCCCACAGGCCCATGGGTAATAGAGTGTTTAAGATTAACTTTAAAGTTCTGCCCAAGTCTCTTTTAAGTACTTCGCTCTGTTTCACGCCATTGACTTTTCCGCTCCTTTTTTCCATTATCAGTCACTGTGTTAACTTATCTCGGTTCATGTGTTGGACTCTGATGTAAAGGCTCGGCTGTTGAATATGAGCTTGTAAAAATCACGTTCTCCGAGCACGCTCTCTCTCTCTGTCTTTCACTGTCTCTCTCTCTCTCTCTCTCTCTCTCTCACTCTCTCTCACTCTCTCTCTCTCTCTCTCTCTCTCTCATCTTCTCTCTTCTCTCTGTTCCTTCATCTCCTCTCGTCTCTGTTCCCTCACCCTCAGTCTCTCAGTGGAGCTGTGTTTAGTGTTTGGGGAGTTATTTGTAAACCATGAGGTCATGCCGCTGTGTCACTCGGAGGTCGTGTGTTCCGCGTGACCTCTGCCATGACCCCGGCTGTCTCTGTGGACCTGCCAGCATGAGTCCTCCTCATGTCTCTTTCCATCCCTTTTGCTTTCCCCTTTCTGAGCTCCTCCTTTCTTTCTTTTCTGTCGTTTCTCTCTGTATCTCTCTCTCTTAACTTGTGACTCACTGATTATGGTTACAGAGCAAAACAAGGACAGATCATCTCTCATATCGTATTCAAATTCTCTCTCCCAAATGAGCTTCATGGGGATGCATGTCAGTATATTGCCACAATGTGCAGGATAACAGCACCTGTGTGTGTGTGTGTGTGTGTGTGTGTGTGTGTGTGTGTGTGTGTGTGTGTGTGTGTGTGTGTGTGTGTGTGTGTGTGTGTGTGTGTGTGTGTGTGTGTGTGTGTGTGAGAGAGTCAGGGTGCTGTGTTTATGTGGAAGCGTTTTGAATGGCTGAAGGGGAGTAGAGGAGAGAGATGGAGAATAAGGAGGGAGAAATGAATGCTCAGAGTAGAAGGACAACCAAAAGACTGAACCGGTATCTGATGAAATGAATACTTTTGGGGGAAAGATGAATAGGTGGCTGTCTCTCACTACACACTTCCACTCTCTCCCAAACACACACACACACACACACACACCCACAATGTGTCAGTGCCCCTGCGGCATTTTTATCAAAGCAAGCACTTGCTTTCTTCTTACACACACACACACACACACACTCACTCATGCACTCATGCACTCATGCAAACACACACACACACACAAACACACACATATGCGCACACACACACACACACACACACACACACACTCATACACACACACACACTAGGGTGTTATTTCGAGGTGACAGGAGGAACAAACACACCACTCTCTCTAAGGAAGTTGACTGACAGTTGCCATGGATACATGATGCCCCCCTTCCTCCCCTTTCCCATCCCCTCTCCAGCTACCACTGCTTGCAGAGGTAGACTCTCAGAACTCTGAACAGACAGATTTTTCATGGGTTCCTTCATTCATGGCGCTACACACTCCACATTCACTTTACATATCACTTGACATTAAACACACACTCACATGTTACACACACTTACTTAAACATAAAAAACATAGGCAGACATACAACACACAAAGGCACACACTCACACACATACAGCACATTTCACATTTTTCTCACGCTCACTCACAAACCCCCACTCCGATCTGTTGATGGTCTGTTTTGAATGAGACATCAACCACAGTCCACCTCCTCTGACTGCTTTTTGTGAGTGCTGTATGTGTGTGTGTGTGTGTGTGTGTGTGTGTGTGTGTGAGTGCTGAGTGTGTGCGCGAGTGCTGAGTGTGTGCGAGTGCTGTGTGTGTGTGTGTGTGTGTGTGTGTGTGTGTGTGTGTGTGTGTGTGTGTGTGTGTGTGGTGTGTCTGTGTCTGTGTCTGTGTGTGTGTGTGTGTGTGTGTGTGTGTTTATTTATATATATTTGTGTGTGTGTGTGTTTATTTATATATAATTGTGTGTGTGTGTGTGTGAGTGTTGATGTGGGAGGCTCAGAGGCCTTTGGTCAGCCCTATAGAAGTAAGCGTGGCAGTCAGATGGCTGGAACTGAGAGGGAGGAGATAGCAGCCTCTTATCTCACACACACACGTCCGCATCAGATAGCGCCAGCGGCCTTATCAGCATGCCCCTCACACACACACACACACACACACACAAAGACATGTAGATCAGACAAGCAGTTTGTCCATTTCCTGATTGAATTTTCCTCAGATTCCACGGTGGCTGTTTACACTGCCAGTGCACCCTCGCTTGTTGGGATTCATTGTTTGAATATGTTTGCTCATTAAACTCTGTGTCTGAGTGTATATTGTCTCTACCTTGTTGTGTGTGTGTGTGTGTGTGTGTGTGTGTGTGTGTGTGTGTGTGTGTGTGTGTGTGTGTGTGTGTGTGTGTGTGTGTGTGTGTGTGTGTGTACATGTGTGAGAGAGTTCATATCTCACTCATCAACTGTGCTAATAGCCTCCTCAAGGGGGCAGTGTGACATCAGTCCTGACTCTCTCTCTCTCTCTCTCTCTCTCCCACCCCCCTCTCCCTCTCCCTCTCCCTCCCATCTTTTCCCTCTGCCTCTGCCTCATATGCAGGAGCGGGATGCCTATCTACCGCTGGCCGAGAGTGCCAGTAAGATGTACTTTGTCATCACGGACCTGTCCAAGATCAACAACATGTACCGCTTCAGTCTGGCCTCCTTCCTCAGGATCTTCCAGAGAGCCCTCCAAAGCGAGCAGGTAACCCCGGTAACACCGCCTCCCCAACCTAGGGAGGAGCCACTCTGATTGGTCAACACTCACCTGTCTGTCTGTATGGGCGATACCTATCTGCCTTTAAGGGGACACCACTGGCAGCAGTCCCTTTGAGGGCCACACTTTGACCACACACATGGAGACATGGTGGTGTGTGCACACATGGTTCATATCAGTCTACTGCATAAGTGTGGAGAACTGCGCAGTCACATCGTAGATCGCAATGACACACACACACATGTACAGCAACACACAGAAAACAGACGTACTCAAACACACAGATGCTCCTTTGGTCGAGAGTGAAGAGTTGGCACTACACTCCTTGGTACAGAGAGACACAACATGGTGTCATCGCATGTGAGTGTGCAGAATCTACTGAAGTTGAGTCTGTGGTGAAATGCACACCATACATAGTGACCAAAGCACTTCATGTGTGTTTGTGTTGAGTGTCTCTCATGCTGATCCCAGACCAGCCTTTATGAACACAATCCTTCATCTCAACTTCACAGAAACAAATACATTTCTGGCGTTATGTATGATTTGAAGAGGACTGTATGGATTGTCATCTTGTCAAGTACAGTATTTCCTTTGTGTGCCAAGTGATTTGCTCAACAGGGCTAGCTGGCCTTGAGCGTCCTGGGAGAAACTCCACTCTCCACTGTGCCTCCACTGAGCCTCCGCTGTGCTGCTTCCACACCGAGACAGACTGC
>NC_137928.1:13325697-13330697 GCF_963457725.1 Sprattus sprattus | reverse complement strand
TAAACAGACAACGGCAATCCAAAATCCACGAGTATCCACAATCCAATCACTATCCAATCCAAAACCAAATGCCAGGTCTCCAAAGCTCTCCTGACTGCAGTCTGATCAAGGCTTTTGTAGCCCATCCAATCACTGAATCACCTGTTCCCAATAACCTGCTACACCTGTTTCCAATCACCTGCTTTAGAGAGAGACAGAACAGGCATGCAAATATCATGGGGAGGGGCCTAGACCCGCCAGGGTCTTGACAACACACACACACACACACACACACACACACACACACACACACACACTGAGAACAAACTTCAACACTTAAACTTTCACCAGAACTGTCTGTCTCAGTCTCTGTGGGCAAGTGTCCATCTCTCTGCTTTCTGATTCTGCAGCTTAAAAAGTGAGTTACCCAAACTCCAGCTAGCTGTTGGGAGCGGAGCGGGGCGGTCACGGGCCACAGACCGCTCCAGCAGCAGGCCTGCAGAGACAGAGGGAGACATGAGCCTCTGATTGGGACAGACTTCAGAGGCCTGAAGCTTCCTTGTTCCATCCGTCACTCGCTGTTCTCATGTCTTTTGCCGGCTTTGCATGAGTGGCACAGGCAGAAGAGTGTCTCTCTCTCTCTCTCTCTCTCTCTCTCTCTCTCTCTCTCTCTCTCTCTCTCTCTCTCTCTCTCTCTCTCTCTCTGTGTGTGTGTGTGTGTGTGTGTGTGTGTGTGTGTGTGTGTGTGTGTGTGTGTGTGTGTGTGTGTTGTGTGTGTGTGTGATGTACCACAGAGAAATGAGAGAAAGAGAGGGAGGGAGAGATAGATGAAGAAAGGAGGAAAGGGCTGATGTGATAAGTTTGTGGAACTGCAAGCCTTTGGGACTTTTCTTTTTGAGTTTTGATGGGAAGGCCTTCTTCCACTCTTGACTTAGCCGAGTGTGTGTGTGTGTGTGTGTGTGTGTGTGTGTGTGTGTGTGTGTGTGTGTGTGTGTGTGTGTGTGTGCGTGTGCGTGTGTGTGCGCGCGCTGTAGAAACTTCCTCACAGTCCTCACTCACAGTGCTTTCAGTTTTTATTATCTGAAAGATGCTCTTAAACCCAATTCTATGTCCACGACTGATTGCAGCCCAACTGTTCTGTGTATGGTACAAATTCACCTACGATTCGAATGCATACATTTGTGTTTATGTTCGTTGTCATGGTTTTCCACGGTGCCTTTGACCTCCTGTATGTCTCTTTGGTTATCTTGAGTCATTCGGTCTGTATGAGTTGGTGTCTGTGAATGTGTGTTTGTGTGTTTATTGCCCTGGCTGACTACCATCACCCCACCATGTGTATTGCTCGAACTCTCTCTCTCTGTGCTTTACCATCTAAGCTTAACCTGAGACCACAGCTATTCCAGCTAACATCAATTCTCTCATAGTTTACACACACACACACACACACACACACACACACACACACACACACACACACACACACACACACACAAACACACACACACATGCATTTTGTCTATGTCAGTGGGTTTGTGAGTGTGTATGTGTGTCACTATAAGGGCAGATTGGGGTCAGCAGGGTGTTGGCTAGCACTTACTCTGCCCAAAGGACAGTGTGACTGTGTATGTGTGTTTGTGTGTGTGTGTGTGTTTGTGTGTGTGTGTGTGTGTCTCCCCGTATGTGTGTGTGCATCAGTGCGTGGGTCCTGACCCTTGCCTGTGGGCAAGCGTGCCTAGCCTCCTAGAGAGAGCAAAGTGTCACAGAATACATGTGTATTCGTGTGTGCATGCGCAGCTGTGTTTGTGTGTGAGTGCGCGTAAATGTGTGTGTGGCGTGTAAAGAGACCAGGGTATGACGGGGCGCTGACTCATCTCCCCCTCCTCTGTTCCTCCTTTTTTCTGGTGCTCCTTCCAAAATGATCCCTCACTCCAAAAATAGCCATTGCCTCTCCCTCCATCCCTACCTCCTCCCTGTCACCGCCGCCCTGGGGCCCGTGGGCGTCATTTCCTCACCACAGAGACCCCCTCCCGCTCGACGCTGCTCCCCCACACTACTGTCCTCCTGGCCACACGAGTGCTGATCTGAAAGAGAGAGTGATGAACAATGAAGAGCTGCTTTGACCTTGAAACCCCTCGGATGAGATTGAAGTGGCTGCAGAAGACTGTAGAAGCTGTTTATCAGTGTGTGTGTGTGTGTGTGTGTGTGTGTGTGTGTGTGTGTGTGTGTTTCTGTGCGCATGTGCGTGCATGCTTGCGTTTGTGTATGTGATTTTGTATCCAATGTATGTGTGTGAGTGTGTTTGTGTGTGTGTGTGAGTTCGTGTGTGTGTGTGTGTGTGTGTGTGTGTGTGTGGTCAGGCTGTGCAGGGAATGGATTAGTGTATTGGCCTGCTGTCGTGGTGGCTGGCTTATGGTTGTGCACGAGCGGAATACTAAAAGGCCAGGCTGACAGTGCTGGCCTTGGCCCCCGTGAGTGGGCATTAGCGTGCAGCGCTGAGCAACTCTGAGGAGGAGAGCAGTGTGTGGAGGCTGAGACGAGTGGAGAGGACGGGAGGAGGACACAGACAACAGTCTATCCAACTCGATTGTCCGTCTCGCTCTCTCACACACACGTACGTACATATGCACTTCAGTTTCTATCCTGTAAACACACACATTTGTACACACAGTTTTAATAGATTCTGCCTGTTTCACAAACACATACCCAACCCATAGGGGTTGGTAAACAGTGGCTCCATCTATCCCTCCCTCTCTCTCACTCTCATACACACACACACACACACACACACACACACACACACACACACACACACACACACACACACACACACACAGCAACCCAACCCCATCTGTCTTCTCCCCAGCGCTCCATAACAGCATTGTGATGCATCAGGCCTCTGCTCCTAGGGGGCGGATGGGAAGAGTCACAGGTCAATGCCTGTCCTTTCCGGGTCATGAGGGATGGAGATGCGGGGTCCACTCCCAGCAGTGGCGCTGGACTTGTTCATGCACGCATCATTGCACAGATGATGAACTGAAGCTCCAATGTAGTCTCTCCTACTCATTACGGAACGCCTGGCCAAGGCTGAGTTCACGCATGGCATCATTAGATTGCTGGCGTCGTTATTGATGAGTGCAAAGCCATGTCCCTGTTGGCCTAAGCATGTACAAGGCTCAGATCAAGCCATCATTACCCCATTGTGAACCCGGGACCTCACTGTGTAACTGATGGATGGTCAACCCTTACCTAAAAGGCCTTGTGTGAGGTAGGTGGTTTGCCTGTGAGCATATTAGTAATCTCATGAGATTCACGTGACCTTTCTGTGTCTCCAGCGCCCTTAGAAACCGTAAAGGTTGTAAGCTGTCAGTTTCGGCGCTGTCCTTTACCCCATGCTAACACAGAGTGAGCGCCCACAAAAGACTGAGACCAATCATATCTACCTCGCCAACTGATGGATAGACTCACAGTCAGAGTGAAGGACAGGGAGAGAGAGAGAGAGAGAAAGAGAGAGAGAGAGAAGCAGGAGCAAATAGACGGCTAGAAATGGAAACCTGATGTAGCCGTCGACCTTTACAGGGCTGAAAGGCAGGCCGAGCCAATGGCCTGTGAAGTGCTTGGACGAGGACTCCTGTTTTCACTGCAGTGGGCTCGCTAATGAAAATGTTCCTCCATAAACCCTGAGCTTCTCCAGTGGGGGTGGGGATGAATGGCTTTGTCTGCAACCCTCCTTCAGCGACAAGGGGGAGAGAGTGTGAGCTGAAGAGATCGTGTGTGTGTTTGTGTGTGTGTGTGTGTGTGTGTGTGTGTGTGTGTGTGTGTGGTGTGTTTTTGATAGACCAAACGTCATTGTTGAAGAGCTGCTCTTTTTATGTAGCTTCTCTCTGGGACAAGAGAGGGGGAAGAGATGAGGAGAGGAGAAGAGAGGAGAGAACGAGTGGAGGGTGGGATGAGGGGAGGGAAAATAAAAGGTCACCCATTCAAAGGCACTCGTCTGAAGTTAGTCTCTGTTTCCTCTTCATCCTTTGTCTCGGTGCTGGATCGTCCTCTGAGAAATGGGAGGAGAGGACAAAGCCGGGGCTCTCTATCCCTCTCTCTCTCTCTCTCTCTCTCTCTTTCGCTTTCTCTTTTTCCTCTTTCTCTTTATCCTCTTTCTCCGTCTGTGTGTCTGCGTTTTCTCCCTGAATCATTCATCCGCACTGGTCTGGGATCAGTGAGGGAGGGAGGCGACAGGACCACAGGCCCAAACCAACACTGAGACCTGAGAGGGATGACAGATGCTAGCTACCACACACACACACACACACACACACACACACACACACAGAGTGAGAGGGAGCGAGAGAGAGAATGGTGCAGACAATAAGCGCACGTCAGTCTGGAAGAAAGAGAATGTGAGGGAGAGAATAAAAAGGGTCTCCATACAGTGAGAGACGGTGAGACAGAGAGAATGGGGAGATGAAGGGGGAAGAGAGCTGGAAACAAAAGAAGAGGAAGAATAGAGGAGAGAGAGAGAGAGAGAGAGAGATAGAGATAGGGAGAGAGAGAAAGATTGTGAGGCAACAGAGTTGTAACAGCTCTGGCCCTTGTTGTGGCTGACAAGAGAAACACAGAGTAATCGTCTCGGTGTACACACAAAGACACACACAGAAGGACACACACAGATACAGACTTGCTGCAATAGGCAAGAAACGTTTTTCATCGTGTGAAGTCCCCTTTACACACACACACAAACACACACACACACACACACACACACACACACACACACACACAACCACTATCAAATCATCAAGACAGCCAAATATAGACTCAGTGATAGCTGATTACATTTTGAGCAGATTATTGTGTAATGGAGTCGATCCAGATGTCCGAAATGTTATAACTCTAATAATGTCAGAACTTTAGTAGCATATTATGTAATGGAGCCATGTCAAAATGGACTAAAATAGAACTATACCCAGTATGATATCACTTATTTATAAAATAAGGGTACGTTTGAATATTTTGAACTTGATGCAGTT
>NC_137928.1:13278197-13305697 GCF_963457725.1 Sprattus sprattus | reverse complement strand
GCCTGGTTTATCACCTGGGGAACATCTGCTGTGCTGTCTCTCATCTATGTGCTGGCACAGAGAGGCTGCCGCTCAAAGCTCGTCAGAGCCGACCTGAATTCTCCTTCACGAGGCGAGGCCACTGGTGCTAATTGTAATTGTGTCTGAAGTTGTCATCTGGAATCCACTAATTAAATCTCAAGGTGGAGGGTTGGGAGTGTGTGTGTGTGCGGGTGTTTATGTGTGTGTTTGTGTGTGCGTGTGTGTCAGAGAGGTGTTCAAGTGCTCCTGGTTCTCAGTGTGGCTTAACTTTGTATGCTTCCCAGCGCTGCTGGGACGACTTAGCTATTTTCACAATAGTCGTTTGTCTCTTTCTTTGAAATGCGGAGGAACACACTCACTCACTTACACACACTCAATCACTCACTCACTTACACACACACACACACATACACACACACACACATCTCTGTGATGGGGGGGAAAAAAAGTTTTCATTTCAGTCTCACATTCCTCCCAGATTTCTTGTTCAATTTTTGACTCTCCATCCCATTTTCACCTCCGCCTGTGTCTCTCTTTCTCTCCCCTCCACTGTCTGCCTCCTTCGTTTTCAGTTACCCTCCTCCCTCCTTCCTTCTCTCTCTGTGGCACTGTGACAAAGTTGTAGCTATATTCAGAAGGCTGTGTTTATGTGTCTGTGTGTGTGTGTTAGTGCATGCGTCTGTGCTTGTATGGTTGCAGTGTGAGTGTGCCTGTGTGACCGTTTGTGTGTGTGTTGTTGTGTATTCAGGGTTTGCGTGCATGCATGCTTGTGTGTATATGTGTTTGTGTGTGCACGTGTGTTTGCCTGTGCATGCATGTGTGTGTGCTTGCATTTGTGTGTGTGTGAGTGTGTGTGTGTGTTTGTGCGCATGCATCGGTGTGTGTTTGTCTGCCTGTTTGTGTGTGTGTAAGTGTATGCGAGTGTAAGTGCGTGTGAGTGGAAACAATATGACAGCACGCCTCAGTGCTCCCTCTCTCTCCGTCAGCTCTGTGTGCCGCGCTGGCTAACTGAATCAGCTCCACCTGCCTCTCCTCCATAGGCATGCAGCTCCTCCAGCCTGCACTGCAGACTCCCTGCCACCGCTTCATTACCACAGCAGAGAGACACTGTGTGTGTGTGTGTGTGTGTGTGTGTGTGTGTGTGTGTGTGTGTGTGTGTGTGTGTGTGTGTGTGTGTGTGTGTGTGTGTGTGTGTGTGTGTGTGTGTGTGTTTCTGTGTTTCTGTGTGTGTTTGTGTGTGTGTGTGTGTGTGTGTGTGTGTGTGTTCGTGAGAGAGAGAGAGAGTGTGTGTGTGTGTGAATGTGTGTGTGTTTGACAGAGAGAGAGAGAGAGAGATTGTTAAAGAGAAAATGAGAAAAAGAGGGTATTAAGTCAACTAACGTAATGATCTCTGCAGCAGTGCCGTGTGCGTAATCCCTCAGTGCTGGAATGGCAAGCGCGTGAGTCTGCCACACTACCAGTTGTCTCTTTATAAGCATATTCAACCATGACATGGGCCTTTGATGACACATTGATTTTTTATTTGTGTGAGTGTGACAGGGAGAGAGATTGCATTGGGTAATGCTTCTGTTCTGCTGATGAAATATGGCACAGAAGCTGATAAAGAAGGGTGCCTCCCCTGTGGCAGGAGACAGGGAGAGAGTGTTCCTATGCAGATGTCAGGCATATTACCCAACAACACTCTCTCCCTCTCTCTCTCTCTCTCTCTCTCTCCCTCTCTCTCTCTCTCTCTCTCTCTCTCTTTTTCTCTTTCTCTCTCGCTCTTTCCTTCACTCTCTCCCTATCTCTCTCTCTCTCTCTCTCTCTCTCTCTGTCTCTCTCTCTTTCTCTCTCGCTCTTTCCTCCAGGACCCACAGCCACATACATTAGAGATGCAGAAGTGTGTGTCTGTGTGTCTGTGTGTGTGTGTGTGTGTGTAGGTAGGTGTGTGTGTGTGTGTAGGTGGACAGCACATCACACACACATAATCCCCTGGAGAGATCTACTTTTTATGTCAGCCTCTCTCAGCATGTCCTGTCTCAGGCTTTCTCTCCATACGTCGAGAGACATGCTCAGGACCCTAGGCAACACACTCACACACTCACACACACACACACACAGAACCTCTCTTCGCTCAGCATCCCAGATATCCACAAGGGTGTGTAAAGAGGAAACAGCTTCATTTAGACCACCGACAAAACGTGTCGAAAATGGCTTTATTTACGCGGAGACAGGAAATAACATTTTGTCAGCATCACATTCTTCCCCAAACATTTGCCGTGCTATTTTCTTTTCATCTCGCGATCAAAGAAATCATTTTACACACAATTGTCATTTTCTTTTTTTTCCTTCTCCTTTTTTTTCTCTTTTTCATAAGATGGGGACAGAATTATTCAGTCCTCCTCTTTCTTGCTCCCCCTCCCCCACCCCCCCACGTTGATTTGACAGGCACCGACTCGTGCAACTCTGCCAGAATATTAAACGTGTTTTCCGCCTTTTCTCCTCTGCACCCACTCACTGGAGACCCACACACAGCCAGCTGGCGAGTGCACTGACCAGAGGAGAAATGAGAGAGGGAAAGAGAGAGAGAGAGAGGGAAGGAGAGAAAGACAACAAGAACAAGAGATATCTTTCTCTCTCTCTCTCTCTCTCTCTCTCATTTTCCGTCATCTGATCCTACCATACGCTGTCATTTCATCAAACCAGAGCCCCATAACACAGCATCCAAATTTTACCCTCTGGCCAGTAGTTTGTGTTTTTGTGTGTGTGTGTGTGTGTATGTGTGTGTGGTGAGCATATTTCTTTTGTCTCTATTTTCGCGGTGACTGGGGAGTAAAATGTTTTCTAGCTAAATTAGATAGCACGAACTGAAATATATATTATGGCATTCTGCTGTGTGTGCTTTTTTTCCCTCTTGAGATAAATAAGCAGAGAACAGATGTTCAAATTTGGGGAAGCAACGACGTACAAACACAAACAAACACACACACACAAACAGACACACACACACACACACACACACAGAGACAGAGACAGAGAGGTAGGGAGACACACACATACTCTGAAAGATAAACAAAGACATCCCAGCTTGAGATGTGTTTGTGTTTGATTTGCTTGGCTGTGTGGCCCTGGCCCTCCTCGACATCCCACGCAGCTATTGTAGAGCACGCTTGGATCGCTTTAGTGGGGGAGATGGGTGCCATGTTAAATGTGCCACTAAAACATTTTAGTGTGTGAATGAGTACTGAATCAAACAGAGTCTTCCCCAGGCTACTCAGAGCTAATTTTAACCGCGAGAGTGAGAGAGCGAGAGAGAGAGAGAGAGAGAGAGAGAGAGGGAGAGAGAGAGAGATAGGGAGAGGGAGAGGGAGAGAGAGAGGGAGAGGGATGTGAGGGAGAGAATGATATGTTGGGGAGGAGGAGATAAGTTGTCTTTAATGTAGTGCATTCTTTTTCCTGGGCCCATTCATGTAATTACAGAGGGATGCATGTGTCTGTCTAAACCACTTTGTGATGTTCTGTAACACTGGCAATCTAAGCCACGCGCCGAGCGGCCCTGACTGTTGACGGCGCTTCGCCAATCAGCCCGGCGCAGCAGCAGCGCCCCAATAAACATTATCAGCGCAGATATCTCTGCTCGGGATTAAGCCTCTCCGTCTCTGTCACGCCGCCCATGTGTAATCAGAGCTGCTCCTTCTTTATTGGTGCCATTCTTCACAAGCTCTCTTCCTCCCTCTCTCTCTCTCTCTCTCTCTCTCTCTCTCTCTCTCTCTCTCTCTCTCTCTCTCTCGCCCTCTCTCTCTCGCCCTTATTTCAAGTCACCATCAGATAATGTCTGATTTTTGTCATGCAAGTGGTGTGTAAACGAAGGTCTGTTGTCAGTTGAAAACAATGGTAGTATTTTATTTACCAGGTGTTTGGTGCGCCTTTGCCATGGTGTGGGTGTAGTATGGGGTATGGCTACATAGTAGCCTTTTTTTAGGTGTTCTAGATCTGTATGCTGGTTTAATAAAGTTTATTTTTTAAACATATCTCTCTCTCTCTTCTCTCTCTCTATCATCTCCTTCGTATCTCTTCTGTCGCTCCAGGAGGTGAACGCAATGCAGCCCAAGGCAGGCTTTCGTCTCTGGCTGACGGCTGAGGTGCACCCCAAGTTCACCCCTATCCTGTTGCAGTCGAGCCTTAAGATCACCTACGAGGTGGGTACCACACTTCACACCCCCTTCCAAACCCCTCCAAATCCGTCAGCTCACAGCTGCTTTACACTCTTTGAAATGAAAAGGTTCTTCATGGGTCACAAGTTCTCCCAGAATAATTTTTTTTTGTCTGAACCGTTTTCCACAGATTTTTCACAGTTGAAAACATTTGTGGGTTCTCCTCCAGGAGATAAGAGTGCACTCCAGCGCGTGTGCGTGTGTGTGTGTGTGTGTGTGTGTGTGTGTGTGTGTGTGTGTGTGTGTGTGTGTGTGTGTGTGTGTGTGTGTGTGTTTTTTTATTTTGGGGAGTGTGCTGCTCTTTTCAGAGTGCACCCAACTGCATTTCCACACCTCTTTGTCCACCTCAATATTTCACATCTCCCTGCTCAGGCTGTGACACACAGACTTTTCACACTGTTGTCACACTGGGGCTTAAGGACTCCTCCCTGGTGCCTGGGAGATGCAGGGCGAGAGTTACATAAGCTCAGAGAGGGATGGAGGGAGGTAAGGAGGGGGGGGAAGAAGAGAGAGAAAGTGAGGGAGAGAAAGAGTGCATGTGTTGGGTGGGCAGTGTGTTTGGCCTAAAAATAGAACAGCACACTAACATGGTTTCCCCTGATTGTGTCCGCCCCTTGACAACACAAAGTGTGTGTGTGAGTGTGTGTGTGTGTGTGTGCGTGCGTGCGCGCGTGTGTGTGTGTGTGTGTGTGTGCGTGCGTGCATTTGTATGTGTGTGTGTGCGTGCGTGCGTGCGTGCCTGCGTGCGTGTTTGCGTGCGTGCGTGTGTGTGGCTGGGGGGTGTGCTGCATGGTCCATGGGCTAATGCAGCCCCTTGGAGGCGGAATCAGCCACTTGACCAGGCTCATTGTTTGACAGGCATGCTTCGGGAGGAGCTTTAGCTTGCCAGGAAGTAGAGCGCACCAGATTTACACTGCCTCTGGCACACACACACACACATACACACATGCACACATACACAACACACACACACAACACACACACACACACACACACACACACACACACACAGGCCCCCCCACCACCACACCCACACACGCACACACACACACACACACACACACACACACACAAAACACACACACAGACACTTGGTTGCCAGCTTGGTAGTCCACTATTTTACATTTTTTAACACTTCCTTGTCATTATCAGTAGATCAATACGTACCAAGCAATGGCCAGCATAGCACAGTTCTTGCTGTGCTGGACCAGATGCTATTTCTCTATGACACTCTGGGGTCGGCAGATGTTTATGTTTGTGGTGACACCTTTGTAGCACTGTGGGGCTGTGGCCTTCTGCTGGAGTGAGGACACGACACAAATCAGAAAGCCATTAAAAAAGCAGTGGAGTCAGGACACGGCCTTGGCCTCCCCCCTCCTCACACAAACCCACTCCGTCCCACACAGGAGGGAGGTTCATCAGAAAGCCATAGACTTGAAGGATATGGCTCTAGAGAACATGGTTCAACACAATAGAGGCTTAAGACAAGTCGGAACAGAATGAATGCAGAGGTCCTTGGGTTTTTTTCTCCCCCTTGCGATTCTCTCACAGCTTGTTCCTTATAAAAATGGGGAACCACACTGTAACATTGGAAGTGTCTGCTCATTAGGAATATGTCTGATTTGAGTGTTTGAACTTTGACCTTGGATGTGACTACCCCAGCTGTGACGACTGTTTCCACCAGCAGAACATCTGCATATTTAAACTTCATCATGTCTCCTCTTGCCCTGATTGATCCTGCCCTACTTCCAAACCACTCAGTATTGAAAAGCAGTGCGGCTTGTTGCCTTCCCCAAATGGGTACAGGGAGATGAGTGTTGTTGGTGTGTTCTGCCATGACATTGTTAGCTGCTAGCATTAGTATTTCGCTCTCAGATGTGTCCATTGTGTATTTGTTGTTGTTATTTTTCTTGTCGATGACTGTGCAGTTTATGTTCAGGGTGTTGACTTGGCAGCTTTAATCCTTTTTTGTTCAGGGATATGAAGAGAGTCATCAGCTTTTTTCTTTTAATGGAAATCAGCGTGTCTTTGCTGCAGGATGAAAGCCATATTTTAATTGTAGATTCAACCCCATGGTGATGCTAGCTACCGAGACTGTATCTATCCTCAGAGAGCGTGATCCTCTCACCCAAATCCTAAATGAGCTTTCATCAAGGAAAATGAACCCACTTTATGCAGCGACACCAGTGTGCTCGCATTTCCTGAACAATATGAATCCTACGAGGTTTCGATCATGTTTCTGGTGCATTTGTTGTCTGTCAGTGTGAGTGACTAGCAGGCTGTACACGTGAGGTTTCAGCGGGGCTTATTTTCTGGAGGTGTCCAGCGATGCAGAGGTGCTCCCCTGTGCTCTGTCTGACTTCCTTCTGATCACCCGTGGGTGGACGCTTTTGGCCGAACAGGTAGCCTACTGGTGAGGAAAGACTTGAGCGCAATTTATGGTCGCCCCTCTCTGACGTTGCAAACCCTCTCCGAGCACCTCTTTGTGGCCTGACGTGCACCTCCCAAATTTTGTAACTGTTAACTCCGTCAATCCGTCAATACATCGCTGTTTACCTTGTGGGTAGTATTATGCCAACATCAGACAACTGGCTCAGATACCTCGCAAATCCCCTCAGATGTATTTTTCAGTTACAATAATGTTTTTTTTCATTGCACAGTGTCTTTTTTTCTGTAACTTTTACCAAATCTAACAAAAAAAAAAGTCAAACAAGCAACTTTTATGTACAAATATGACCGTCTACGGAGTATGGTCCGCTGCCATCTTTTTTTTTTTTTAATGCTTTACAACACCCACAACCGGTGGAGAACCAATAATGAAAACGAGTCCGTCGAGGCAACTGTCGCAGAACCATAAAAACACCTTTAGACTGCATCCTGTTGTATTGCTGAGGCTATCCAGTGGGCTAGGCAACACACACAATAAAACAGAAACTCACAGACACACACAGACACAGACAGACACACACACACACACACACACACACACACACACACAAACACACACAAACACACACACACACAGACACATGAACAAACACACACAAGCACACACACACACACACACACACACACACACACACACACACTCACACAGACACACACACTCACACAGACACACACACTAAAACAAACACCCACATAGACACTGACGCACGCACACCCACACAAAAGGATAGCCATGTCCATGTAATAAGGCACACATACATCAAAAGGCACACAAATATTATAATAAAGCCCACAGTCACTTAATCTGAGGAGGCATAAACTCGCTGGTGACTACAGACAAGTACATATGCAAAGAAATACCACCTGCAGCAGATTACTTAACATCCTCCCTCCTTCTCATCTGCGTGTGCGTCACTGTTTTTGCATCTTTAGGCTTGAAAGATGATGAGGAGGGCGGTCTTTGTATTTGCATGTTTAGTGAGTGGGCAGTGTGTGTGTGTGTGTGTGTGTGTGTGTGTGTGTGTGTGTGTGTGTGTGTGTGTGTGTGTGTGTGTGTGGTCCGGCTCGACTCATTTGAATATCATGACTCTGTACCTGAGACGAAGGAGCGCTGTGTTCCTGAAACCCGCGTAAACAATACAACACCGTCAACGCTGCCTGCGTCAACACAGGCAATCATTATCATAACCTCTCTCTTTCTATCTTTCTTTCTTTCTTTCTCTTTTTCTTTCTTTTTCTCTCTCTCTTCCTGTTTCTCTCACCGACTGTTCATTCCTATCTCTCTTTCTCAGCGTTTCAGTCGATCTCCATAGGCCGCCTATGAATCAGAATGACGCTTATTCTTTCCGTTCGTTCTCAGTTTGGTGTGATTCATCTTCATAATTCTCAATTTCCTGAAGGCTGTGTGCTTAGGCTCCGGGCTTGAAAGAAACCGGTTACTTTTTTTTTTCTTCTGAAAAGACGTGGTGGACTGAAGTGTACCCATACATTGCAAGTGCATCTTATTTAAATCACAAGAAGGTTCGGAAAACATTCCTTTTGTTAACGTTTCCATTTGCATTTTGGCACAGAAGGCTCTCGTCCCTCTTCTCCGTCACTGAGCAGCACTTCTTTCATGTGCTCTTGTGTGCGCATTTCAACACTTTATACTTCCGCACAAACTCATCATTTTGCTCCCCAGTTTAGCTCTAAACACGGTCGTCATGGCGAGTGCCCTCCCACAAGCCAAAACATATAGTGTGCTCACTTCCCTGTGGTGGCTCATGGGAATTGTCTTCTCCAGCTGCTTCGGATGGCTGGAACCATCTCTTCTGTTCTCCTCTGGGCTCCTCTGTGTGAGACTCTCGCAAGCAATTTCCACGCCTCCCCAAACACACACACACGAAAATGATCAGTATCATGGGTTGGGCGCGGCAGGGAGTGATTTGGATGGAAGAAGTCCTGCATATGTGATCGTGTTCGGCTGTCTTGCCCCCACCCGCAAATAATAGGCCACCATGAAATGGCATCGTGTTCTTTCCTCTGTTGTTTTGTACTCTTCTCCATTTCTGAGCAAGTGTATGGCAAGGCGCTGGAAGTCTGACTCAGTGATGTGGGGCGTGAAAATAGCTTGTGTGATGTTTGGGCCGGTACCAACCAGGCAAATGTGTTTTGATGTGAAGCGGTCAGAGGGAGAAGACAGGATAATGACATCGACTGGGACCCTCAAGGCACAGAGATGGGATGTGTGTGTGTGTGTGTGTGTGTGTGTGTGTGTGTGTGTCTGTGTGTGTGTGTGTGTGTGTGTGTCTGTGTGTGTCTGTGTGTGACTGTGTGAGTGTGTGTGTGAGTGTGTGAGTGTGTGTGAGTGTGTGTGTGTGTGTGTGTGTGTGTGTGTGTGTGTGTGTGTGAGTGAGTGAGTGAGTGTGTGAGTGAGTGAGTGAGTGAGTGAGTGAGTGAGTGAGTGAGTGAGTGAGTGAGTGAGTGTGTCTGTGTTTGAGAGTTTGTGTGTGTGTGTGTGTGTGTGTGAGTGTGTGTGTCTGTGTGTGTGTCTGTGTTTGAGAGTTTGTGTGTGTGTGTGTGTGTGTGTGTGTGTGTGTGTGTGTGTGTGTGAGAGAGAGTTTGTGTGTGTGTGCGTGCATGCTTGTTTACTAGTGCATGCCCTTTGGGTATATATTAATGTGAGTATGCATGGGCAGTTGTCTGACGTTGTATATATATGAGTGTGTTTGTGAGTGTGTGATTGACAACAAACACTCACACACACAAACTCAGAGATGACTTATGAGTACAAGGATTAGTTTCAGATTCAGAAGTGGGCACTTGTCTGTTCACACACACAACACACACACACACACACACACACACACACACACACACACACACACACACACACACACACACACACACACACACACACACACACACACACACACACAACCACACACAACCACTCACACACTCACACACTCATACACTCACACACACACACTCATACACACACAAACTTCACCCTGTTCTCTGTGTGTGTTCTCCTATCAGGCTCCTCCTGGGCTGAAGAAGAACCTGCTGAGGACGTATGAGTCCTGGAGCCCAGAGCAGGTCAGTAAGGGGGGGCTGCTGTCCCGCGCACAGGCCCTCTTCTGCCTGGCTGGTTCCACGCCGTCTGCCAGGAGAGACGCAACTACATCCCACAGGTACTTACGCACACACACACACACAAACTCACACTCACACACACACACACACACACACACTCTGACACACAAACACACACACAAACAAACACATACGAGCGCACACACGCACTCACACACCATTACACATATACACAGTCACACGTGTGCATTCAAGCATGCACACATATATACTTATACACGTAGACACACACACATGCACAAACATACACTAATGTATGCATACTGCCACGGGCACATACATACACAGATGTGCTGCTATGTGTAGAATCGCTTTTAGCTTGATGGTAAACCTCTTTCCTAAACATGTGAATAAACACATACAGCCGAGTGGTGCAGCAAGAAGCTCCACACGCCCGCACTGCAGTAGAACTCCATGATCAGACCTACACTGTATGTTCTCATAGTCATTATCCAAAATGGAGGATTAGAGCAGGTTAATCTGATAGTGTGAGTGGTCGAAGGTGGTGTCTTTTTCATCATCATATGGCTTCACACAGAGAGAGAGAGAGAGAGAGAGAGAGAGAGAATGCAAGTCTGTTGCTTTAGTCATTGTCATGTGTAACGAAACACAATTAAAGTGCCGCTGCACGAAGACGGCTGCTGTCACAACGCGCGTGTCCCTGTATCCGCTCGGGACTGTGGGGGTAATTAAGTCGACAATTATTTTCAGAGCCCAGGCTTTGAAGGATCCTGTGTTATTAATTAACTCCCCCTTCTGCCCTCTCCTTCTGTCTCTCTCTCTCTCTCTCTCCCCCTACCCTCCTTCCCCATCATTTCTCTCCCTCTTTTCTTCTCTCTCTTTTGCACCAGTGGTCACCGGGCTGGTTCTTAATTAATGGGGGTTAATTGCTTACCTTTGCTTGGAACGTGATTGTGCAATAATTATCACCCCAGCAGGCTCTGCGGAGCTTCTTTTCTCCTCTCCGTTCCTCCTTCTCGGTTTCATCTCCGTCGCTCCCTCCACCCCCAGGCGTCCGCCCTTCTTCCTGCGCTGTGCAGTCTCTACGTGCCTCTTCTGTTAATGTGTACAGATCACTAGCCCTCTGTCTTCAACCCTCTCTCTCTCTTCAAGCCTCTAGCGCTCTGCCTCACTCTCTCTCACACACACACACGAATAAATAAACACACACAGACAGACAGATGCACACACACACACACACACACACACACACACACACACACACACACACACACACACGCACACGCACACACACACACCCACACATTCACTCCTCACTTCTTTCAAGGAACCAGGGCACTCACATGTTGGTTTCTGTTTGAGAGAGGATGCTTTTATGGAAGGAAGAGTCCTCGTGAAGGAGTGCCTTTCTTCTCGAGGAACAGGAAAGAAGGAGGGGAGGGTCTTGGTCTATTTGACAGCCACGGGTTGGCTTTGCCTTTTGGAGAAAGATGAAATAAATTCAGTGCAGACGTAAAGTCTCACACAGGGGCAACAGCCCTGTCCCTGCATCCTCAAGATGGGTGGAGATTTGAGGCTGTTCTCCCATGAAAGGCTTCCAGAGTCGTGGCCCGGACCAAATGACTTTCTTTCAAACACACACACACACACACACACACACACACACACACACACACACACTCACACACACACACACACTCACTCTCTCTCTCTCTCTCTCTCTCTCTCTCTCTCTCTCTCTCTCTCTCTCTCTCTCTCTCTCTCTCTCTCTCTCTCTCTCTCTCTCTCTCTCTCTCACACTCACACACACACACACACACACACACACACTATCTCTCACACACACACACACACACACACACACTCTTACACAAAGGCTCCAGAGTCGTGGACCGGACCAAATGACTTCAGGGCACCCCCAGGCTCCAGCCGTCATACAGATTGCATAAGGCATCCTTGATCGCTCCCTCTCCGTCTTTTTCTTTCTGGTATACTTGGTACACTTCCTTCCTGATCGTTTCTGGCTCCCTTGGTGTCTGACTTTCTTTCACCCTCTTTTCCATATATTTCCCTATTGCTTGCAGTCTTGCGGTCGGTCCCATGTACACACACACACTCACTTTCTCTCACACACACACACACACACACACACACATACACACACACACACACACACACACACACACACACACACACACACAGACTCACACATCCACATTCTTTCTAGCCCAGTGGAAACACACTTTCTCTGCAAAGCAGATCATTGCCCTTGCACTCTGCTCGCTGTGAAACTCCTGGTCAGTACAAAGCTCATGGAAGCTTATGATTTTAATCGGACAAAAACAGCAGGCCCAGTAATAAAAAAACATCCTCTTTAAACAGAAGAAAATCAGCTTATTTATGTCCTTCATTGCCTTATATAAACACACACACACACACACACACACACACACACACACACACACACACACACACACACACACACACACACACACACATTCCTCTCTCTTGATGATGATGGGCAGATGGTATTTAAAGTGTGAGAGGGAGAGCAGTATTTTGAGTAATGTAAATATGCAGGCTCTGTGAGTGGGGAATTGTAATGCTGTATGTGTTTTATCGTTTATACGGCAGTGGAGCTGGGCTGACCCCAGGGGTTAATACAGACAGGAAGAGACCCTACGTGTGTGTGTGAGAAAGTGAGGCAATGGTTTAATAAAAGAGTGTTTAACCTCTCTCTCTCTCCCTCTCCCTTTGTCACACACACACACACACACACACACGTAGGGTCTCTTCCTGTCTGTATTAACCCCTGGGGTCAGCCCAGCTCCACTGCCGTACCCTCTCATCCTCCGGTTGATTGCGCAGTGTCCCAAACTGTAAATAAGGCTGGCCAGGACTCATTCTGCACCAATCAGTCATCTCCGTGAATAAGTCTTTTCACAAATGAATTTCCCTCTGCGAATTCTCCACGCTAAATGAACGGAGTCTGAGCCAGCAACGAGAAGCGCACCGTGAATTTTTAAATACCGGTAGGCGCCTAAAGATAATGATTACAACAGAACATCATTAATAGCCGCTTAAATTTCTTTCCAGTTGTTAGCCTAGTGGAGCTAGCGTCAGTGGAGTTTTCACTTGTGCTGCACTATACGAATTAAACATGATAGATGATCAGAACGATGAATAATTTAGCGTCCGTATCTGTGTGTAATCTAGGGCTCTGCTGTGTGGTCTTTCGAACACTTTTAATTTACCACAGTGTCACAATCTGGTGTGTGTATGTGTTTTTTTTCTCCCCCATTCCCGATTTTCAAAGGGTGCTTTGGTCTTTGATGAACTGCTTTGTGAAGGGGTCGCTGGTGTCGGGTTGCACCACACGTCTGATCAAAGGGAATGCAGTGCTTTGCTAGTGTGCTGGGATTGAGTCATTGCAACATGGAGACTCCTGCCAGCTCTCATTGTGTCTTATGTGTGTGTTTGTGTGTGTGTGTGTGTGTGTGTGTGTGTGTGTGTGTGTGTCTTTGTGTGTCTGTGTGTGTGTGTGTGTGTGTGTGTGTGTGTCTCCGTTGGGGCCACAGGGCTGGACGAAGTTCTACGAGTTCTCCATGTCAGATCTGCGAGCGGGCTTCGACATCATCGACAGGCTATTTGAAGGTGGGTGTTTGTGTGTTTGCGCATGAATGTGTTAACAAACATGTTTGTATGTGGATTAATAGTGCAGCATTTGTGTGTGTGTACTGTGATTAAATGGATGTGCAAACAGAGTAATTAGCATGTTAGCACGTGTGCACTAGCGTGTTGCTTTGATGGGCTACTGGTGCTACTAAGGCCTTTATTGCTCCACTGTTCAAGTCTATTACCTGTCCATCACACTCAGCATGATGTGTCACTGGCCTGTGGCCATTCACATGGTTTAGTTCATGGGTTAGTGGTTCGTGTTGTGACGTCTTCATTCAATACATTGAATAAGTAGACTCAGACATCCACATATCTGTGTGTGTGTGTTTGTGTGTGTGTGTGTGTGTGTGTGTGTGTGTGTGTGTGTGTGTGTGTGTGTGTGTGTGTGTGTGTGTGTGTGTGTGTGTGTGTGTGTGTGTGTGTGTGTGTGTGTGTGTGTGTGTGTGTGTGTGTGTGTGTGTGTGTGTTTCTGTCTGTGTCAGGCGGTAAGACGTTCCAGTGGGAGTTTGTCCACGGGCTCCTGGAGAACGCCATCTACGGCGGGCGCATGGACAACCTGTGCGACCTGCGCATCCTGCGCTCCTACCTGCTGCAGTTCTTCAGCGCGCGCCTGCTGGGCTCGGGTCAGAGCCGCGGCAGGAAGAGCAGCCCCTTCCCAGCGCAGATCAACCTGCCCAGCTCATGCAGCGCACTGGTGAGCCTGCACACACACACACACTCACAGTATACACATGTACACACACACACACTCTCACTGTGGGTGGTTGTGTGTGTTTGATTTATGGCTGCATGGATTTATTTTAAACCCTGGGGTTACAGACGGAGCATGCTGTATCCTTAACTGACAGATTGAGTGTGTGTCTTATCTCCTTGTATTCCCAACTAAGTGTGTGCGTGCACGAGTGTGTGTGTGTGTATGTACACGTGTATGACTGTCTGTGTCATGCCTGAAGGACTACCGCGGCATGATCGAGAACCTTCCAGAAGACGACCGGCCAGCCTTTTTCGGTCTGCCTGCCAACATTGAGCGCTCCTCCCAACGCATCATTAGCTCTCAGGTAACACCGGAGGCAAAACATGCACACACACACACACACACACACTGTAGATTCTAGAGAGCAAACACACACACATGCTGTGAGCCACCACCCTTCTCACAGTGAGAAGTGTGCTCGGGGTGTGATCTCTCACTTGGAATAGTCCAGGTGATCAGTTACAGGAGGTGATTGGAGGAGAGGTAAGGCTGTTTACGTAATAGCTTATGTTTCACAGTAAGAGTTCTGTTTAAATCACAAAATGAACAACATTTTTTTACAACCAGGTCCAAATGCTATACAAACATCAAGATCCTTCCCCCTTTATGGACACACACACACACACACACACACACACACACACACACACACACGGCTGTGAGTTAGCATGACAGGGCTAATGAGTGGTAATGAGCACTGACAGCATCTGTGCACGCCAATGGCCTCACTTCACCGCAAATACACTGAACACACTGGAGCATGGCAGTTATGCTGTCTGTGTGCGTGTGTGTGTGCGTAGTGTGTGTGTGTGTTGTGTGTGTGTGTGTGTGCATGCATGTGTCTGTGTATTTGTGAGTGTTGTATGCATGTGTGTGTGTGCTTATAGGGCTTGTCAATACAATTAGTGTGTGTGTGTGTGTATATGTGCGTGTGTGTGTATGTGCGTATGTGCGTATGTGCGCGTTTGTGTGTTTGTGTGTGAATGACACAGCATAGTGTGTGAGGTCAGAGGTGTAGGGAGGACAGTGTGCTGAGCATGTACATTCCACACGATCAAAGACCAGACTGAGACGAGGTCAAGGGACTTTCCTGTGTGTGTGTGTGTGTGTGTGTTTGTGTGTGTGTGTGTCTGTGTGTCTGTGTGTGTGTGTGTGTGGACTGTTGGGTGTGTCTGTGTGTGTGTGTGTGTGAACGGTTGGGTGTGTGTGTGTGTGGTTGGGTGGGTGGGGGGGTATTTATGGTGGGAGCTTTTCCTTTAAAGGGAGTTTAGCAGGCTGAGACAGAGGAAGGGCTGAGTTTAATCAGCACCGGCCACCCATTTTTCACACAGTGCCGTGTGTGTGTGTGTGTGTGTGTGTGTGTGTGTGTGTGTGTGTGTGTGTGTGTGTGTGTGTGTGTGTGTGTGTGTGTGTGTGTGTGTGTGTGTGTGTGTGTGTGTGTGTGTGTGTGTGTGTGGTGCAGGTGCTCCAGCTGTGTCCTCACCTTGCCACACACTAAATAACACTGAGGGGACAAAGGGGTTTTGGACAGATTTCTGACAAATGCAATTTCACAAATGTCCTTGAGAATTCCCAGAACAATACACACACACACACACCACACACACACAAACAACAACAACAACAACCTTTTTGTCCCAGGAGCTTTCGTTTTGTGTTGATTCTCATTGCCCTGGGAGATGTGTTGCAGCCATTTTGTGTGAGTCATGGGCAACTGCAAGGCAATTAAAGGGATGATTAGACAGCCAATTAAAGGGGTGATTGCTGCACCAGATTTAGAGAGGCTAGATTGGCCGGACATGGTGTGTGACATGGCAATTTTGACTGCTACACTGCTAATGCCAAATAAGGCCGAGCATCTTCTGGCGAGTAGCGTCTCGCATGTCCTTAAATGATGATTAGTTATTAGCGCTAGTTGGCTAATATGTTATTCAGAGCAGTAGGCTTCATTTTCTAAATTGTGATTAGTGCCACTGGCACGAGATGCTCCCTGTCTGGCTGTCTGGTTGTGAGTCAGTCTATCAGTTGGTCTTGTTCTTGTCTGTCCTCTTCTGCTCTGTCTGTATGGGCGGGCGACGGGCGACGGGTGGCGGGTGACAGGCACTTCTTTTGATGTGTGCTCTCCTAAATCCCTCGCGTCTTCCCCCCTGTTGTTTCCCAATCACAGCTGCAATTTTAATTCAAGCAGCCTGACGACACACTCACATTTGCCAACACACACACACACACACAGACACACACAGACTAACACACTCACACAGACACAGACACACACACACACACAGACACACACACACCCACATATACACACACACCCACCCACCCACCCACACACAGACACACACACACCCACACCCACACCGTCACGCAGACACAGACACACACACAAACTCACCCACCCACCCACCCACACACAGACACACACACACACACACACACACACACACACAGACACACACAGACACACACACACTCACACCCACCCACACACACACACACACGCGCGCACACACAGAATGTATGTTCCACAAAAGACACAGTCTGTCACCTTAGGGGACAGTGCCTCTGGCCACAGGTACAGGAGGGAGATGAGACCATTACTCATTTTCTCTCTCTCTGTCTCTCTTTCCCTCTCTCCCTCCCTCTCTCTCTCTCTCTCTCTTTCTTTCTCTCTTTGTCTCACTACATCTCTCTTTCTACTGCTTGCTCTCTGTCTCTTGCTGTCTCTCCCCCCCTTCTCCTGTCTTCTATCTCACTTCCTTTCCTTTCTGTCTGTAATTATATTGCACTTGTTCTTCTTATCGCCCTGGCCTCTCTTCTGTCGCTTTGTGACTCTCTAGGAGTTGAGTGGGACTATTTTGTCTCTGATGTGTTCTGTACCCAACAAAATGTTATTCAGTTATTGGTTGATTGATGATATCACTGATGCATAGTGCAGTTTCTGTTGTTTATCCCAGTGTTGTATATTCTGTTCTTGCATTCATTCTCTCTGTCTCTGTCTCTCTCTCTCTCTCTCTCTCTCTCTCTCTCTCTCTGTCTTTCTCTCTCTCTCTCTCTCTCTCTCTCTCTCATGTACACACACACACACACACACACACACACACACACACACACACACAGAGTCTCTAACTGTTTTTTTCTTCCGTCGTTCTCAGTTCATATACACACCAGAGTAATCACTTGAGTGGCTTTGGCTGCAATCAGCACATCTCAACCCCATTAAGGCTCTTGTAGTTGCTAGGCATCTGGCTCGCTTCTGCACACAAATATAGAGGCACTCTGAGACAAACTCTCCAAACAAATTTACACATTGGAACAGACACACACACACACACACACACACACACACACACACACACACACACACACACACACACACACACACAGTTTGCTCACTTTCTATAGCACTCTTTGTCTATGTCCTGTGTGCTCTTTCTCTCTTTCTCTTTTTAGCTGACCGTCCACTTATGTCTGTTTTATGCACACACCTATAATTACATCCACACACACTCAGGTAGATATCCATAAGCTCTCTCTCTCACACACACACACACACACACACACACACACACACACACACTTTCCACTCCTTTCAGTAGCTCCAGGGACTAGCCCTGACCTTGTGCCTCTCTCTATACTCTCTGCTGAGCGGAGAGCATCACCTCTTCTTTAATTTTAATAAGTGCTGCATCAGCACCTCACCACCAGAACAAAGGAATATGAAGCAGCCTCAGCACCAGTGCTAACGCTAGCGCTCGCTTACCCCAGCCCCTCTCACACACACAGCCCTCAGCCTCACTGCAGGCTCGTGTGGGACTACTGAGTCACGCTAACACGCTAACTCTTTAAACTCCCCACTCGATCCCCAAAAATTAACACACACAAACACACACACATATATGGGCCATTCTACCGAATTCGTGTAATATGCAGTCCCTCAACAATAAAATCTATTTACAAAACAATTAGGTATTTAGGCATAGATATTAAATTAGAAAATGTTATGGTCTATATAAACCCAATGCATTACATGAGATAGTGATAAGCTAAATATATATAAAATCATCATTTATAGGGTACTTTCTATTGGGAAGTAGCTGTCCCCAACCCTGACATCTAAATTTCAATGCCTTTAAATAACACTTTTCAATTTTTTTTGATTTTTTTCAATGATTTAATTTCAAAGATCTTTATGATTGGGTTGAAACAGAACTTGGAATATTTAGATTTATTGTGGGTTTAATTTTTAAATCAATTTACTATACTCAAAAAATCATGTCCCTAGTTTTCATGTCACTACCGAAACACAAGAGTTTTAGTCCATTGGCTGAGCCTGTGTTTTAGCCATGACTCTGCATTTTTGACCATGCAGTGACACTGCATCTCTGTCCCTCATGGTTGAATGGTAAGTAGCTAAATCCCATAGTTTTTATATAAATGTGTTCCAAAGTCTGAAAATCGACGTGTAACCTTAAGAATTGTCACTACCGAAACGCATGTTTTCTTCAATTAAGTAAACCTTTTGGGGTTTCATGGAAAATCTTATGTTTGTATGTGTGTACACCTCTTCAAAGATGTGTTTGCAAGCCGTGTGCTTGCTAGAATTCTTTATTTATGCTTAAAGTTAGCTAGAATTGTCACTACCGAAACAGTCACTACCGAAACATATGGTAGTGACCAGATGATTTTGGTAGTGACAAAGTGAAATGGCAAGTAGTTCAATCCCATAATTTTTAAATAAATGTGTTGTGTGGACTAAAGGGAGGCCCAGAGCACCTTTTGGATGATTTTGGGAGAGAAATGAACATCCATCCAACAGTGCAGTCACTACCGAAACAGTGTAGTCACTACCGAAACAAATCAATTGAACTTGAAAATTTGGTAAAAAATTCATTTCTATGGATTTCATTGTGAAAATCTTCAAGAAATATTTGTAAAAATACTCTTCAGAGAAGGGAAGGAAACACAATCTGAACAGGTCAATAATAATACTTTTTTACTATAGTAAATGTGATGTTTCGGTAGTGACAATTTTTGGAAGAGGAAAAACATTCCAACACATTCTGAAAATACAATATAAAACTTGACAGTTCTTTTACTAGATATGTGTACTTTAGATATGGTACAATATACATGCGGACAAAGTTTTGGGAAAAAACCATACAAAAATTCAAAATATATCCGACATGACTTTGCATCAATTCGGTAGAATGGCCCATATATGGTTAAAGTAGGTGGGAATGTGTGCTAAAGGCTCAGCTCACACAATATATATTTGAAATGGCATAATTACAGACTAAAACGCAGATCTGGGAGGGAGTTTGTGGGATTGATTATAATGGAGGAGATTGACCTGCTGACACACATCATCAACCTTTTGAACTCCAGAAATGTCACACCAGATCTCCTGGAAGCCAGGTTGATTACACCTCCTCAACCTCAGGTTTTTACCCCAATCTCTCAAGGAGAAGAACATAATGCCATGATACTATACTACACCCTTTTATGCCAAATTAGTACAGCAACAAAACTTGGATGTCATGTTTCTCTGACTGTCCCCACCATGGCTTGTTCAGGATGTGTTTTCTCACAGCACTGGGGTTGTGGTTGCTAGTGCCACTGCTGTTGTAGTATTGTGAAGTGCAAACAAATGCATTTCCAGTGGTCTTTATTCTGCGTTTGTGTGGAAGCCTTTCATTTGGCGGGTCAACTTTTAGATTAGTACAGAAAACCTGAGCAGTTTTCAGAAATGGGTTCAGATGCATGTATTTGCATACTGTGTGTGTGTGTGTGTGTGTGTGTGTGTGTGTGTGTGTGTGTGTGTGTGTGTGTGTGTGTGTGTGAGATAGAATATGTCCATGGCTTTGATACTCCTTGCACAGCAAAGCTTGCTCCACACACACACACGCACACACACGCGCACACACACACACACACACAGTCTCTCTATTCTCATCGTGGATAATTGCACAGATAACAGATCGGGCTTGCTCCTCTGAGTTGTCTCAGCGCCTTTGATGCCGGGGCTGCTATTTTTACCCAGAGCCCACCATGTTCCCAACGCAGACTAACTGGCATGGCTCTCCGCTGATACAGAACAGCCCCTCAGGGAATGTACTAGAAACCGCCGCCGGCGGATAACATCATGTGAATCACCATCAGGGGTTAATAGAACACTGAGTGCCTGAGAGTGTCTACTTAATAAGTAGACCTCTCTCTGTCACTCGCCCTCTCTCACAGACACACACACACACACTCACACACACACATTCACACTCTTTCCTCCCTCTCTCACAGACACACACACGCACACACACAAAGACACGCACGCACACACTTTCACACTCTTTCTCCCTCTCTCACACACACACACACACACACACACACACTTTCACACTCTTTCTCCCTCTCTCTCTCTCTCTCTCTCCCCATCCCCGGGGATGTTGAATCTGGTTTGTCACTCAGTGATGTGGTTTCCGAAGATGTGTCTTTTTTTCAGGCCTTTTTATTAGATAGAACAGAATGGGATTCACAGCAGGAGTGGGGCCTATCGATGCGCTGTGTGTGTGTCAGTTTGTTGAAACGGCTTATTTTCCCTTGAAGCACATGGAGACTGGGAGAAATGCTGATCTTGGCCAGAATGAATGTAAAAAGATCCAAGCTTCTATTCTACGGCATGTGGTGAATGGAATGGAACGTTCGGTTTTTGTGTGGGTTTGTGGAAGTGCTCTCTAACTTGCTGTGTCATTCTGAGTGAGAACAATTTGTGTGTGTGTGTGTCTCTCTCTCCCTCTCTATATCTCACACACACACACACGCACACACACAGACACACACAGACACACACACACACACACACACACACACAGAGACACACAGACACACATAAACACTCTCTCAGCTACTGTCTGAGAAACGTGTATTCAGTCCTGTGGTGTTAAACGGTGTGTAGGTCACACAGGGCCCCTTCAACAGATCTATGGTCAGCTCAAGGGGCTTTGCTGAGGTGTCCTGGATGTGTGCGTGTGTGTGTGTGAGGAGGCTGAGGGGTTCCCCTATAGCTGGCCCTGAGTGCATCTGAAGAGATCACACACACACACACACACACACACAAACTGTTGTTTTTGCTAGTGGCAGAAAGCCAAAGATGGGACAAAAGTTTAGAACCAATACATCTTAGTACATTATTTAAGTTTATCATATATTGATGTATTGCTTATGGTAGAATTACAAGACCCATACATCACTTGAGACACTCTCTGCAGATTCCTTTGTGCTCCCCCTCATTACTATCTCCAGTCAGCATTATTATTGTGCTTCTTCAGTGTTGTTCAGTGCATCTCCTAACAGAAAGGAATAGAGGAAGGTGTGTGTATGATGAAGATACGAGTAGGATAAAACCCAGTGCTGCTGATATGAAGTTAACACCATCGATGGTGACGGTGATTGTCATGAGAGTGAAGCTAATGCTGATAATGATGCCGCTGATTAAGGTGAGGTGTCTGAGACGCTGAGGCGTGACTGGGCTGTGGAGCTAAAGGGGTGGGGGGTGCCTACATAGCTGGAGGACCTTCTTTAAGCTCGTCAGATGAAATAGATCACGAAGGTGATGATGACGATGATGAAGGATTGTGAGGCTCCTGTCGGGCTCATCTGGGCCGGGATGTAGGGGATTATACCAGTGGGCCGTGAAGGAGTGTGTCAGTGCGGGGGCTTTCTGAGGGGAATTACCTGCCGGCTTATTCTGTGGTGAGGAGGCTGGCTGGGTAGTGAAAGCCCCAGGCTCGGTGCTCAGCGCTGGGGCACAGTGAGACGGCCTCATCAGCAGCCGGCTGGAGGAGAGAGTCAATCAGACAACAAGGGGGAAGAAGCCATACGGTATTTTCATTGTGTAGCTGACTGTGTGTGTGTGACTGCAAACTACAGACACAAACAAGCTTTCCCTCTCTCTCAAACACACAAACGAGCGCACACGCATACACTCATACACACACACACACACACACATTATGCACACAGTGCGCACAATGTGCTTCATCAAATGTAGGAGTCGGTGTGACCCCTCCAGATGTGCATAGTGAGTGTCCCTACACAGGAGTGCAAGGTGGGCCCACTGTCACTGAGTCAGAGTGTGGAAGTCATCCAGCGGGAACGTTTCAGGGGCCAGACTGCACTGCAGCCCCGTCATTCCGAGCCTCTCCCAGGGTTCAGTGTGACTCTGGAACAGGCAGTGAAGGTGAGCTAACTCGCGGGGGAGAGAAGGGCGAGTTTCTGTTGACTCTTGTAGCGACCGTGGAGGAAAGTTTCTGCAGGAGTTTGTGTGTTTGTTTGTGTGCGGGTGTGTGTGTGGGTGCACGCATGCGTGTGTGCGTGCGTGTGTGTGTGTGTATGTGTGTGTGTGTGTAATAGTGTGTGTGTGTGTGTGTTTAAGAGAGGCAGGGATTGAGAAAACTGTGTGTGTGTGAGTAGAATACGTGCGTGTGTAAGAGAGAAAAAAGGGATTGAGAATTTGGTGTGTGTGTGTGTGTGTCTGTGGGTGTGTGTGTGTGTGTGTGTGTGTGTGTGTGTGTGCGTGCTCTGGGCTCTATCTGCCATGTCTGGGTGAGCGAGATGAGGGATGAAGGGCTACCTGCCAGGCCTGCAGTGCTCAGATAATAACAACTCGCACACCTTCTGAGAGCTTTGTTGTGTGTGTGTGTGTGTGTGTGTGTGTGTGTGTGTGTGTGTGTGTGTGTGTGTGTGTGTGTGTGTGAGAGAGTGTGTGTGTGTACGTCTGTGTGTGTGAGAGAGTGGGTCGGTGTGTGTGTACGTCTGTGTGTGTGAGAGAGTTTCTGTATGTGTGTGTGTGTGAGAGAGGGAGAGTGTCTGTGTGTGTGTGTGCACTGGGTGGTTGCGGGTCTGCTTCTTAAAGAGAGGATGTGGATGCTTTGTCAGGGAGGCGCGAGAGAAGTTTGTGTATGTTCGTGTGCGTGTGTGTGTGTGTGTGTGTGTCTGTGTGTGTGCTTGAGTGAGTCCATGCCTATCTGCAACTGTGTCTGTCAGTGTGCCAGTTGAGATTTTGCCTTGTTAGCCTCCTTTAATGGGAGCCAGCACTCTGCCTTTTCTCTTTCTCTCTCCCTCACTCTCTGTGTCTCTTCCTTTTTCTCTTCCTCTCTCCCTCACTCTCTCTGTCTCTTCCTTTTCTCTTTCTCTCTCCCTGACGCTCTGTCTCTTCCTTTTCTCTTTCTCTCTCCCTCACTCTCTGCGTCTCTTCCTTTTCTCTTTCTCTCTCCCTCACTCTCTGCGTCTCTTCCTTTTATCTTCCTCTCTCCCTCCCTCTCTCTGTCTCTGCCTTTTCTCTCTCTCCCTCACTCCCTCTCTTTCCCTCTCTCCCTCACTCTATCACTCTCCCTCTCTCTCTCCCTCACTCTCTCTATCTCTGCCTTTTCTCTCCCTCTCTCCCTCATTCTCTATCTCTCTCCCTCTCTCTCTCTCTGTCTCTGTCTCTTCCTTTCTGGCAGATTACCCACAATCCTCTCCTCATCCTGTCTCTACTGCTGCTGTTGGCACACTGCAGTTTGGAAGAGGAGCTTAAGGTGTCTGTTGGCTCTGGCTTCACACACACACAGGCACACACACACACACACACACACACACACACACACAGACACACACACACACACACACACACCGTACCAGCCTCATGTTGTATGTCTGCCATCTCCTTATGCAACACCCACACACAGTGGAGAGCATCAGCCCAGTTCACAGATCAGTTCAGTGCACAACTATATAACTCGTCCTGTCTATTTACGTAATGTGTTTGTTTGTTTATGTCCTGTCTATTTACGTAATCATTACATGTGTTTGTTTGTTTATGGTGGCTGCATGGTCCAGCTTGAATTTGTGACAGAGTGTGGGTGTGTGTGTGAGTGTACAGTATGTGTGGGTATATGTTTGTGTTTGTGAGTACACCCGCTGTAGTGGCACTCTTCAAAGGTAGTGGAAGAGTCTAGAACATTCTTCAGAGTAGTCCAGAGCCAGGGTTTGAGCCACTCCCCTTACAGACAGACAAACTTATACACACATACACAAACACAGACACAGACACACACACGCACACACACACGCACGCACACACACACACACACACACACACACACACACACACACACACACACACAAAAACACACACACACACACACCACACACATCTATCCCTGTCCCTCTGACTCCCAACAGCCCAGCAACACACACCAAAGAGGATGCAAGCAGGGGAAGAAAGCGCCGGGGAAGGACCAGTCCTCCCATCCTCTTACAGAGGGCCGGAAAAGATGGGAGGAAAGGAGGAGTGCACTATGAGGAATTCCCCTTTAATGGCCACCTTGGGGATGCCTGTGTGTGTGTGTATGCTTGTGTGTGCAGATGCTTGTTCCTGCTGTTTGTGTATGAGGACAGCCCAGGGTCTTCCCAGCAGTGCTGCAGCCCCTGTGTGTGTGTGTGTCTGTGTGTGTGTGTGAGTCACATCCACCAGGGGGGATATGGAGCCGCTCGTATGATGGAGTGTGATTTCATGTGTATGTTGGTTATTGATCGCCTATCGAACACAGCCACACTGGGTTAGTTGAAACTGCTAGAGGGTGGTGTTCCTCAATGTGGAAAGAGTGAATGAACGAATAAATGAGTGAGTGAATGGGTGAGTGAATGAACGAATGAATCAATGAGTAGCACTGAGTCACAATGTATAGAGGAGAGGATGCTATCTCTCTTCTTTCTCACATCATGCCCTCCCTCACTATCCTCTTGATCTTTCTCTGCACTCTCGCTCTCTCTCCCTCTCCCCCTCTTTCTGTCTCTCTCACTCAAACACACATTCGTTCTGTCTTTGTCCTTTAGTAGTCACACCCCCCCACCCCCACCCCCATCCCCACCCCTCTTGCCTTCTCGCCTTGACAAATATCTCTCTCTCTCATATGTCAGAGAGGCCTGTAGGAGACAGCTCTCTAATGAAATGGAAATTAAAAGGCAATATTTGAGGAGCCGGCAGCTTATCAGAGGCCCAGCAAGCACATAGCATAACATATCGTAGCAGAGCGTTAGCATTAGCTCCTCTTGTCAGGGTTCAGTGGTGCGCAAAGCTAGCGCAGATCCTGGGGGCAGCGGCGCCTCATACTCCACCACCAAATGCCATTTAGGGAACAACAGCCACGCCAGATCACAGGGCATGAATAAACCTGAATCAAATGTGAGAGATGTAGCAAGGTGTGCAGTTGTGTGTGTGTGTGTGTGTGTGTGTGTGTGTGTGTGTGTGTGTGTGTGTGTGTGTGTGTGCTGCCTCTGCTTATTCCTGAGTTTTGTGCTTGTGTGTATATGGAAAGGGGTTTATACAACAAAAGGTAGAGTCCATGTGTATAAACTTTGCAGTTTGAATATACCGTGTTTTTGGATGGAAGTATCTGCAGTGCTACTGCATTTTGTTGTTGTTTACATACGTATGTAAGCCTGTGTTTGTGGGGGGAGGGAGGTCTCTTATATATTGTGGGAGTGTGTTAGAGTCCTGGTAGGGACTCCATTCTCTGTATCATTAAGAACTGTGCTATTAACCTCGCTGTGCTGTTGGCTGTCCTCCCATTCACTCTGGCTGCCATCTCTCTCTCTCTTTCTCTCTCTCTCTCTTTCCTCACTATACATCCCTCTCTCAGTCTATCTCTAACTCTCTCCCCCCTCAGCCTCTCTCTGTATGCACAGTGCTCTCCTCGCGTCCGCAGGCAGAACGAATGGCAGAAGAGCCTGCTGAGTTAGCCTGCTCAGTGAGGTTAGCCCCTCGGGGAGCTACAGGCTGGACCTTGAGATCTGGCTCGGAATTAGAGGGTTTGCAGCATTCGGCTGTGAATACCATTGAAATTCAAATCATGGCAACCGTAGCGAAGTGCATTGATTTTTCCACCGGCAGGCTGAGAGTGAAGAGAGAGGGAAAGAGAGAAAGAGAAAGAAAGAGAGCAAAGGCGGGGCAGGGGGGGCGGATGGCTGTGTGTGCGCAACTTTATTACCGGCGCAGGGTGTGAGGTGTGTGTGCCTTTTAGCGTACTAGGCTGTGGAGTAGATTGATTCGCGTGATATCATAAGTCTAATGATGAATCATAAAACCATTTGAAAAGCGACGCTGTGACGAATGGCTGGATGTGAATGAAGGCAATTGAGAGTGAACATCCTATAAAGATTGTCATATTTTTGGGCGAATTCCAGATGGAAACACCAATGCAGATGTATTGTGCACGTGTCTGTGTGAGGTCTGTGTGTGTGTGTGTGTGTGTGTGTGTGTGTGTGTGTGTCTGCCTGTCTGCCACCCTTATTGTTATTATTTAATTTCGTACTGCCAGGGGCAGAGTGTGTGTGAGTGACCGTCTAGCCTTTTGTGTGCTCGCATACAGAATGTGTGTATGGAGAGTAAGTGAGTCCAGGTAGTCTAGGAGAGACAATGTGCTCCTCTTGCCCTCCCCCAGCCTTCTCCTCTCCAGCGGCCTGTGTGTGTGTGTGTGTGTGTGTGTGCATGTGTGTGTGTGTGTGTGCACGTGTGCGCACGCTGCGAAAGGTGAGAGTAATGTCCTCGCCCCCGGCCGGCTGTCAGGACCCCATCCCTTAAGTAATGAAGCGGCGGGGTGTCCAAGCGTGCGCCTGACTCAAAGCACGGCCCAGCGTGGCGGGGGGGGGAACTTGATGGAGGGAGCGCCTCTCCTCCCACGGGTCAGCAGGCGGAGGAGAACGGGGGCAGCAGCCATTTCTCTGAAATATGACTTCCATTATCCCCCCCGAGACGGAGCCAGGCAGAGCCAGAGAGGAAGAGGGACCTGAGGTTAAGTGTTTAGCATGCACAGCAGGTGTTTTTGATGGCAGGCAACCTTTCTTTTCCTCCTCTCCTCAATAGTTCTCTCTCTCTCTCTCTCTCTCTCTCTCTCTCGCTTTCTCTCTCTTTCTCTATTCTCATTGCCAGGGGTGCTGTGCATAAAGGAAAAGGAAAGTGCTGGAAACATTTAAAGGTGTGTGTGTGTGTATGTGTGTATGTGTGGCATGCACACGTGTGAGAACTAGAGAGTGTGTATGTGTGTGTGTGTGTGATCCATAAGGCAGTGTGTTGTGATTCAGCGCTTTCACAGACCACGCCTTTGCTGCTGGTTCCAGACTCCCGGAATGTGTCTAGCTATGGTAGATCTGAAGTAGGCCCTTACCACACTCTCACACACACACACACACTCACACACACACACACACAATGACACACTCACAGTTTCATATCGACACCCCCTTCACATACTTCCTCACATATTGGG
>NC_137928.1:13273197-13275697 GCF_963457725.1 Sprattus sprattus | reverse complement strand
GTGTTTTGCAGTTGGCTTTCCCGTATCTAGGAAGTCCATCAGGTCAGGTACAGCAATTATAATAAGCACATGCCTTGGCATATTACATTTGTCCAGTGATTTACATCTTAGCGCCTGGAAGCAGCAGCAGCAGCTGCAATAAGACACCCAGGAGAACCATGGATCTGTCCATTTTAACCCATATGGTTGCTGAATATTATTGCTAATCTATAGAGAACATGCTTGCCATGGAAATGAAAGACGCTTAAACGACTTCAAAAGAGGCATATAAATGATAACCTATCTGCGATGTACAAGGACAGGGGTAAAGGAAATGCCATTAACGGAGTCGCGTTCATATAGGGCATCTCGTCGCGGAGATTAAAGGTTGGTTTTGTAAATGGTCATAAGGCGGTCAGTATCAGTATCACACACCTCCTACACACCTCCTAATTAAAACCATCATTTCAGCACACGATGCCCCGTGGCCATGGGAATCACTTCAGCCACGTCTGATGCACACACCAGAGAGCTGCTTTATGATCTGATGAAGTCAGTCTTTCCATGAGAGAATAAAAACAAAGAAAGGACTGTGTGATTAGAGACTAAATTGACTTGATGAGATTATCATATTTAGAGTTTTTTTTTTTTTTTTTTTTTTTTACTTTTGTCTACTCTTGTCTACTAGGAGTCTTCCTTATGACTCGTCCATTATCATGTAAAAAAATATTCTATATCTCTAATGAGGGACATGTAAAATTCCTGTCAGTCATTTCGGAAACGTCTCATAACTTTATCCACCCAACTTTCTGACCCAATTCTGACACAGTTTTAAGGTTGAGCTGCCCGTGGCTGGACACCTGTGTGTGAAAGACTCTGCAGGGAGGATCTAAGCCCTTATCTTTTCCCACCTCCCTTTCTCCTCCTCCACCTCTCGCCTCCCTCTGTCTCTCCCACTCCACTCTCTGCGTCTCCTCTCCCACACTAAAAGCACAGCTGATATATTGGATGTTAGTGCAAGGTCCAGCCGAAACAAATGAAACCAATTCATCAGGCACGAGACAGAGAAAGAGTAAGAGAGAGTACAGAGAGAGGGATGGAGAGAGTACAGAGAGAGGGATGGAGAGAGCAAAGAGAGAGGGGAGTATGGAAGAGAGCAACGCAAGAGAGCAAAAAATCGATCCAAGCCTCAAAAGGCAAAGCCACAAGCTTTGGAGCAGATTAATGAAAAGAGTAGTTTTGAATGCCTTGTTGAATTGCTCACGTCCATCTATGTGGATGGATTGACGGATTGATGTTAATTGCTCCCGAAGGAAATTATATGAGAAGCAGAACGTAATTGTCTCACACACTACACACACGCGCACATGCATAACATACCCACACACACACACACACACACACACACACACACACACACACACACACACACACACACACACACACACACACACACACACTTTGTCAATGTTGTGTTTGGTAGTTCCTGAGGGTAGAAGCAGGATAGCACATATAATTGTGGTTGCTGTCTGTGGATGATCTTGCTTGTAAGCTCAAAGTGAGCAGTTATCATGTATTGGTGTTTTGTTAATACCAGTAGCTATGAGCAGATCAAGGAGAGGTGATGGCACAGCCAGTCAGAGTTACTCTGGATGCGATAAATACTCTTTGCTGATTGGCTTAGCTCCGCTTTTGTTTCTCTTTCTTGGAGTTCTTTGACTCTGCCTTGTCCATTAATTCCGTATAACAAGACACCTCAGCGGCACATTATCCCTTTCAGAATAACATTGCACATTGAATAAGACTGAGCGCTTGCATGAAAGACCTCCCTTGTGTGAAGTTCTGAATTGTTCTCCTGGCATTGCTGTGACAGTCGTATTTATCGTTGCAATGAGCCACAAGTGATCGAGTGTCCACTCTGTACCCAACCTCCCCTCCCTCCCACCCCACAGGTGATCTCCCAGCTGAGGATCCTGAGCAGGTCTGTGGCTGCCGGCTCGAAGTTTGACCGGGAGCTCTGGTCCACTGGCCTTTCGCCCATCCTCAACCTGTGGAAGAAGCTCAACCAGGTGAGAGCAGCGTCTATGTCATATAGAGACCGGCGCATGTGTTTGATTGACTGCTGAAAAATAACATGCAATCCCCACTGACCAGTTGTCCTTATTTAGCGTATGTACAGGTGTTTGACGTGCAGCAGTCAATCATGCTCGCTGTCAGGTAGAACACATGCTGCTAGACTGTACCACTCAGCATAAACGTGGCAGTGGAGGAGCCATGGGTCACCATATTTGCTTAACAGACCAGAAAAGGAGTCGCCCACAGTGTAAGAGAGGCCTTTGTGCATCTCGGCAACATGGATGCCACTTAAAAGAATGTGGTTGTTAACTAGCTGCACTTATGCTAGTGTTCCTGAACAAAACCTGCAATGCTTAATTTTTCCGAGTGTAACAGCCTTATATGGAGCATGTTAAAATTATTCCAAATTAAGTCAGCAGCGTAAATTAGGTGAATTTTCGCTATC
>NC_137928.1:13265697-13268197 GCF_963457725.1 Sprattus sprattus | reverse complement strand
CACACACCGAAACACACATGCACACAGATCCACACACTGCGGGATTTGCTGGCGTGTTGTTTTCATGTAGGGCGGGTGTTAGCGCCTCTTCTTGTTCCTCGTTTCATGATGGCAGCATCGCTCTGTTTGAGGCATGGTTGTTTTTCCTGCTCTTGTTTTTTGCTCTCTCTTCGGCCTCTGTTGGCCTCTCTTGCTCATCCTCTTTTTCATCTCCCCTCTATCCCTCCCTCTCCTCCTCTCTCTCTCTCTCTTTCTCTTTCTCCCTCTCCCCCGCGCTCCTGTGCCATCCTGTCTCCCTCTCCAACATTGGCATGAGGGCACAGCTGGCTGGAGGTTGCCGTGGGTCCTTGATCCATAGCATGGGTTTTTTTAGCCGGCACTTTCAGCTCAGCGGCTGTGCAGATGAGCGTTTCTGTCCTCGCCGACGTAGCAGTGATGCTAACAGCGCTAACAAGGCACGGTCTGCGGGGAGTTGCCAACTGCATGAGGTGCCAAGAGTGAAGCAGCAGCTCATTGTACGCTCACGTGCGAGGGCAATCAGTTCACGATTAAGTGTGCTTGTGTTTGTGTAGTGGGCGAGGAGTGCTCTCAAGGACAGCTGAGACGAACGTCTGCTGTTTATTGTGTCAAGTGCTTTTGACCTTTGCTCTTATCACTCTCCGTTGTTATCTCCATATCACTGTTTCTGTCTCTCACTCTCTTTCTGTGTCTCTCCCTCTGTCTGTCTGTTTCTCTATCTCTTTCTATTTGGTCATGATATACATGATCTACATATTAATCTTGATTTTCATGGGCGATATCACGGTATTACAGCATATCGGGGTGTTTACAAATCCAGAAGGTATGATTTTCAATGCAGTCAAAAATACAGACGCTCCTTTTTCTGTTAAACTGCCACAGAGCCAACTAAGCCAACAGAATACTATTTTGGAGGTAGCAAAGAAAGAATTGGCTTGTGGTGACATTTAATATAATTCAGTGATCCACCCATGTTCTTATGTGTTTACATTCACACCACTGTTAGTAGGTTGGGTAACTACGTTTCCCATACACCCTAGGGGTGATTAAGTTGTGTGCTCTGTGACAATGACCCAGTGGAGTGGTGTTGAAATAGACAAAGGGTGATCTTTTTAACTCATCAATGAGTAGTTGTCTCCGCCTTTCCCTAGCGCTCAGCTTCCACACTTGTGACCCTGTTTATCCTTTGACGATTCTGGAGTTTACACTGCATGATGGCTAGTGTAGTTTTGCTCACATCAGCTAATTTATTCTCATTTCTGCTCTTTAGGTCTTCCAGCTAATCAGTTACATATGACTAGATATGGAATCATGAGAATATTGCCACATATAACTATATCTTGAGAGGACTTCTTCCAACTACAAAAGTAGTTTATAAGCCACATGATTTTATTCAAATGCCAGTCTGGCACCACCACCCACACATCATCTCCGTTCAGCCCACTGACTTTGGGGATCTTCCACAGCAGTGTCATCATACCTCCAGCAAGGTCTGCTGAATCTATGGATGAAGGGCGCTTATTTCCATCTATTCATTATGTTATAGGCCAAAAGCATTTAAACCCAGCAAGGCTTGTCTAAGTAGGCTAATTGCATATTAGACACATGGCATTGTAGGCTAGACGATGCCATACATGCTACAGTGACTTCTATCACCAGTAGCTCGGATTTTACTTCTTTTTTTTTGCACAAATACGTCATACGTATAACGTGTACCCCGCTGGAACGTCAGGAAAGTATGAAGTGATGAACAAATAGATACCGCCCAAGCCTAGTGCTTAATTGGAGTTATTGACCAAATCAAAATACCAATAAAAGATACGTTTCTTTCTCTGTGTCTCTCTCTCTCTCTCTCTCTCTCTCTCTCTCTCTCTCTCTCTCTCTCTCTCTCTCTCTCTCTCTCTCTCTGTCTCTGCCTCTTCCTCTCTTTTTTTACTCCCCCTCTCCCCCTTTTCCCTCTCTCTCTCGCTCTCTGTGTCTCACCCATGCTCCTCCTGTTTCCCCCCAGGGCTCGTCTCTGATCCACCAGAAGGTGTCCCCCCCCACTGAGGGTCAGGGCTCCCCCATCCTCTCCTTCATCGTCCTGGAGCAGTTCAACGCCATCCGCCTGGTCCAGGGCATCCACCAGTCACTGGCCGCCCTCAGCAAGGTCATCCGCGGCACCTCCCTGCTCACCGCAGACGTCCACAAACTGGCCACCGCCCTCCTCAATCAGGAGGTGTGTTTATGTCTGTGTGTGTGTGTGTGTGTGTGTGTGTGTGTGTGTGTGTGTGTGTGTGTGTGTGTGTGTGTGTGTGTGTGTGTGTGAGAAGTAACTGTATGTGTCTTTGTTTTTGCAATCAATTTTTCAGTTGTTTCCAAAGCAAGTTTAAGGTCTGTGTGTTCCTCTATGTGTACCTGCGTAGCTCACACCCTCTCTAAGACACACAAACACACACACACACACACACTCAACTTTCGCCATACAGCTTAGAGTGTGTGT
>NC_137928.1:13255697-13258197 GCF_963457725.1 Sprattus sprattus | reverse complement strand
TGTGTGTGTGTGTGTGTGTGTGTGTGTGTGTGTGTGTGTGTGTGTGAGTCTTTATATGTGTGTGTGTGTGTTTGTCCGCTTTTCATGAGCATATGGCAGTGGGTGGACCGTGAGAGCGAGGGAGAGGCGGAGGGGAGTGTGAGAGACGCCGTGTTCCACTCCGCTCCGCTCCGCTCTGCCAGACACTCTTGCCCATCTCTGTGCAGCCCCCTCTCTCCCTTCATCCCTCTCTCCCTTCATCCCTCTCTCCCTTCCTCCCCTTTGTAACTTTTTAACCAGGCTCTCAGGCTCTGCGAAACACACAAACAAGAAGAACTGTCACTTTTCACACTCCATTTCACTTTGTGTGTTTCTGTCTACACACCCCCTGACTCTCTATGTAGATGTGTGTGTGCGTGCGTGTGTGTCTGTGTTTGCTTGTGTGTGTGTGTTTGGTGCGCGCATGTGTCTGTGTTTGCGTATGTGTGTCTGTGTGTGTGTGTGTGAGTGTGTGTGTGTGTGTGTGTGTGTGTGTGTGTGTGTGTGTGCCTTTGTGTGTGTGTGTGTGTGTCCATGGTTGTGCCTGTGTCCATGTTCGTGTGTGTGTGTGTGTGTGTGTGTGTGTGTGTGTGTGTGTGGTAGTGTTGGTACTCTGACTGTAGAGGTTTAACCCATGAGTGGCCATAGGACTTTAGCTTGTATGATTACACATATGGTGCATTGAAGGGAGTTTGTCCCACTAGAGGGATGTAGTCTCCTCCATGGAAGAGGAACTCAATAATGTGAAAGTGAGGAGGGGGGATGCAATAATGTGAAACACAACTGAGGTGAGGAAAAGGAAGAGCTGTCAGAATGAACAGTGACAGATGAGCAGGTAAGTTTGGAGAACATTTAGGGGTCAAGTGGCTGCAAGCCACTTCCAGGCTTTGACAGGCTTGCTTCATTGTGCCAGAGACACATAAAGCATAGAGCAGAGAGAGAGAGAGAGAGAGAGAGAGAGAGAGAGAGTTTGTGTTTTTGCATGTGTACGTGTATGTGTGTGTGTACTCATACATATATCATACATATATGTGATTATCCACACATGTGTCACAACAGCACATAAATGGATTGGGGAAAGAAAATACAAATCAGAGGAGTCTATGAGCCAGAGAAAGAGGGAGAGAGACAGACAGACAGACAGACAGACAGACAGACAGACAGACAGACAGACAGACAGACAGACAGACAGACAGACAGAGCCCCAGTAAATCCCTCTGTATGGTATTTGATAAAGGCTCCATGGCAAAGGGCTTCCTCACTGCAGCAGGGCAGACCCTATCACTGAGCTCCAGCATTATGCCCACAGTGTGTGTGTGTGTGTGTGTTTGTGTGTGTGTGTGTGTGTGTGTGTGTGTGTGTGTGTGTGTGTGTGTGTGTGTGTGTGTGCGTGTGCGTGTGTGTGGATGAGTGTTAGTACAGCTCCTATGTTAGCTAAATAATGCCCACAGCTGTGTGTGTGTGTATCTGTGTATGTGGGTGAGGAGAGCTCCAACATAAGCAGCATCATGCCCACAGCTGTGTGTGTGTGTGTGTGTGTGTGTGTGTGTGTGTGTGTGTGTGTGTGTGTGTGTGTGGGTCTCCAGCTTTAGCAACATCAAGCCTACAGCTGTGTGTGTGTGTGTGTGTGTGTGTGTGTGTGTGTGTGTATGTGTGTTAGTAGATCTCCAGCATTAGCAACATTATGCCCACAGCTGCCTTTCAGGGGCAGAAAATAGCTGACAGTCAAAAAGACCAAAGTATTTACATGGCTTTCAGCCCGGTATTAGATGCACACATACACACATCTAAACACCCTTTTACCCCCCACACAAACACACAGACACACATACACACATCTAAACACCCTTTTTTAGACCCCCCCCCCCACACACACACACACACACATACACACAGACAAAGAGAGAGAGCGAGAGAGACACCCTTGCTCTTTTACACTGTCACAACACAGCCTTGTCATGCACCCAGTTAAAGCAGCATAAAATGCACTCACCTATGATCAAAACCCTGCAGCCACATTCAGAAACAAGTACACACACACACAGACAGCACTCAAACACTCACACACTCACACACTCACAAACTCACACACTCACACACACACACACACACACACACACACACACACACACACACACACACACACACACACACAAACACAGACACAGGCACACACACACACACTCACACTCACACACACACACACGTGCACGCCAGTGTGCACACTCTGGCTCTTTGTTCTCATCATTACACAAATAAGGTTTTGTGCCAGCACAGGGAGAGCATGAGTTGGAATTCATCCTACTGATTACATGCAGGCAGCGTGTGTGTGTGTGTGTGTGTGTGTGTGTGGGTGTCTGTCTCTGTGTGTGTGTGTGTGTGTGTGTGTCTGTCTCTGTGTGTGTGTGTGTGTGTGTGTGTGTGTGTGTGTGTGTGTCTGTCTCTGTGTGTGTGTGTGTGTGTGTCTGTCTCTGTGTGTGTG
>NC_137928.1:13245697-13248197 GCF_963457725.1 Sprattus sprattus | reverse complement strand
TGTCTGTGTGTATCTGTGTGTGCACATTTGAAAATTGCTGAATAACACAGGCACAAAATGCTCCATCTTATGGTGTGTGTGTGTGTGTGCCTGGCAGCCTATGATCAAATGGCTGCCAGTGTGTGGCACAGCACCCAGTGAATATCAGAAGTAAGCGCAGTGGCCCAGTTCAGCCTGTAATTCTGTGGCTCGTCTTTCGCTTATTCTGTTTTTGGGAGGAAGACAGACAGACAGACAGACTGCAGTCAGTTGGGACCGCAAATATTATATTAATGACACTGGACTGGTGCTCGCTGAATATGTTATGGAGCAATATATAAACCATAAACACCCACGCATCCATACGTTTTACACACATTCATAGTGACATATTCTCTCCCTCTTGCTGTACATGTCCTCATTCCTGTGTGTGTGTGTGTGTGTGTGTGTGTGTGTGTGTGTGTGTGTGTGTGTGTGTGTGTGTGTGTGTGTGTTGCTTTGGCAGAGTTGGGTTGAAAGGGCGGAGAAGCAGAGCTTGCTGACGGACACTCTGGACCTGTCTGAACTCTTCCACCCAGACACCTTCCTCAATGCTCTCAGACAGGAAACTGCCAGGTACTCTTTGTGTGTGTGTGTGTGTGTGTGTGTGTGTGTGTGTGTGTGTGTGTGTGTGCGCGTGTGCGCGTGTGCGTGTGTTGGTACTCTGTGACTGTAGAAGTTTAACTAATGAGTTGCCATAGGAATGTGAGATACATATGTGTGTTTGTGTGCATGTGTGCTAAATTTTGACATCATGACCTTCAGATCCATGGGCTGCTCAATGGACAGCCTGAAGTTTGTGGCGTCCTGGAAGAGCACAATACCAGAGGGGACTCTCCAAGTGAAGGTATGCTGGCCGAGTCCCTCTCCCCCCCTCCCGCTCAGAGCAGTGCCTGCCTATTAGGGTCCGGTCATTACCAGCGCCAGTGGAATGACCGGTGAATGACCTAATGCTGACATTTCAATCAGAGGAAACTAACTAGAAACAAACATAGCGTGTGACGAAATTACTTTGTGAGAGAGGAAGAGGGTGTGTGTGTGTGTGTGTCTCTGTGTGTGTGTGTGTCTCTGTGTGTGTGTGTGTGTGTGTAGGGACGTAGGCTTTGGGAACCTCCAGCAATAGTAGAGAGCCTGGCGTCTTGTCTCAGGGGGTTTCCCCAGTTACCCCGTGGGCTGGTGGGACAGAGTCCAGATGCCCGACTCCAGCCCATCCCTCTGCAGCTCTGTCAGAGTCTCCGGGGCGGGGCAGGAAGTCATTGGTCAAGCACAGGGCTGCTGGATTGCCCTCTTGTAAGGCCTCACCCCTCTAGGGCCATTGTCCTGCCAACCTTAGCCCACATGTGATGGATGTCTGCACTGGCCAGAAAAGACCTGAGTCACTCTGAGGCATGCCCATTACAGCTGGCTGACCTGTGTGGGTGTGTGTGTGTGTGTTTGTGTGTGTGTGTGTGTCTGTTTGTATGTGTGTGTGTGTTTGTCTGTGTGTTTGTCTGTGTGTGTGTCTCTGTGTCTGTGTGTGTCTGTGTGTCTGTGTGTTTGTCTGTGTGTGTGTGCGTCTGTGTGTGTGTGTCTGTTTGTATGTGTGTGTGTGTTTGTCTGTGTGTTTGTCTGTGTGTTTGTCTGTGTGTGTGTCTCTGTGTCTGTGTGTGTCTGTGTGTGTGTGTGTGTGTGTGTGTGTGTGTGTGTGTGTGTGTGTGTGTGTGTGTGTGTGTGTGTGTGTGTGTGTGTGTGTAGTCAAACAGAATACTAACATAGCATCTCTGGGTATGTACATGACCAACTACCATAGCAAATCCCCTGCTACACTTCCGTTGCAGTGGCTGGAACAACACAGCTTCTGCTGGTTGCATACCCATGACTGGGAAGGAGACAGACAGATAACAGAGAGAGAGAGATATATAGATAGATAGAGAGAGAGAGAGAGAGAGAGAGAGAGAGAGAGAGAGAGAGAGAGAGAGAGAGAGAGAGAGAGGTGAAAGAGGTGAAAGAGGTGAAAGACAGAGAGGAGACAGAGTGGAATAGAGACCAAAACTGAGAATGGGTGGAAGAGCAGAGCTGAGCTGGAGAGAGGCAGAGGGTACATTTTTTTTTTGTTTCTCAGCAGATGCTTGGGATGCAAAGCGATGCTTTTCTCACTGCAGCTTGTGCATATTAGTAGTGGGGGCAGCATTTGCCAATTATCCTACAGGAACTGTGTAGGTTGTGGGAATTCTTAAAACCAGTTAAGTTCTTTGTTTGACTTTAGTAACATTTTGGCAACTCAAAATATTGTACTAAATCTGAATTTGAACTCCAGGCAACTGTAAAGACAGGCTGTAATAATATCTCAGTGCCAGATGAATGTAGACAGCAGGCCTGGTTGGATATTGCATGATAACTTCTTCTCACTGTGAGAACAAGTACAAATATAGCTGCAAGCAGCGATGGCGGTTTCCTCCTCCAAACATTGCGAACCAGGGAAAAATGTAATTTTGTGACAATT
>NC_137928.1:13223197-13240697 GCF_963457725.1 Sprattus sprattus | reverse complement strand
GTGGCTCATTAGTGTAAAACTTGACATTTACCACCAGACTGTGGCGTTGGCATATCTAATAATGTGTGCCTGTGTGTCTGTCTCTGTGTGTGTGTGTGTGTGTGTGTGTGTGTGTGTGTGTGTGTGTGTGTGTGTGTGTGTGTGTGTGTGTGTGTGTGTGTGTGCTCCAGGTCGGGGGACTGAAGCTGGAGGGCTGTAGCTTTGACGGAAACCGTCTGTCTGAGAACCAGCACGACTCTCCCAGTGTGTCTGCCGTGCCATCCTGCTACATGGCCTGGATTCCTCAGGTACTCAATCAATCATCTGCTCACCCCCCCCTCTCTCTCTCTCTCTCTCTTTCCCTCTATCTGCCTCTCTCTGTCTCCCTCCCTCTCTCTCTCCCTCTTTCTCTCCCTCTCCTCCCCCTCTCTCTCTCTCTCCCTCTGTCTCCCTCTCTCTCTCTCTCCCTCTTACTCTCCCTCTCCCCTTCCCCCTCTCTCTCTCTCTTTCCCTCTGTCTCCCTCTCTCTCTGACTCTCTCTGTCTCCCTCTCTCCCTTTCTCTCGCTCTTTTCCTCTGCCTGTCACTGGTGTTTCATCAGCCTGTCCTGCTGTTATTGTAATTGTTTTCCCCTTTGTCTCGCACTGTCTGTCCATTTCTCTACTTTTTAGCTTACTCTCTCCATTTCCTCCGTATCTCTTTGTCTCTCGTCTCTGTGCATCCTTCGCCTCTCTCTCTCTCTGTCTCTCTCTCTCTCTCTCTCTCTCTCTTTCATTCTGTCCTGCTGTGGTGTTGTGATGTGTCAGGCAGGCCTGTGGCGGCTGGTTCTGTCAGGCCTGCATGTCATTCAGATTGCCCTGGGGCACCAGAGGTAGCCTCTGTTGTCTTCCTCGGAGACGGGCCTCCTGTCGTCACGGTGACAGTGAAATAAAATGGCGCCATTTTCCTTTTGTGGGGACTTTCTTCCTCGCTGTTCCTGCTACTTTTGATCCATTTCATTTCTAGAAGTTTTCATCACAGAACTCTGAGGGCTCTGTGAAAGGCTGGCCTCTGTGTGTGTGTGTGTGTGTGTGTGTGTGTGTGTGTGTGTGTGTGTGTGTGTGTGTGTGTGTGTGTGTTTGTGTGTGTGTGTGTGTGTTTGTGTACTGAAAGGAGTTTCTGTAAGCAGGTGTGTGTGTGTGTGTGTGTGTGTGTTGTGTGTGTACTGAAAGGAGTTTCTGTAAGCAGCTGAGTGTGTGTGTCCGGGGGGGGCTGCATATATGAATGTGTATAACACCCGGGAACTTCCATCAAACAGAATGTGTGTGTCTGTGTTCCACTGCAGTCACTCATAAAACACACACACATATTGCCTGCATGCATCACTGTGGGCTAGTCCTGCACCACCACCACCGCCCAACCAACCAACATACACACACACACACACACACACTCGTCGCTCCCCTGTGTGTGTGCAGGAAGCTATAAATAAGACAGGGAAAGACCATTGCGTCACTGCCCTTTCTGCCACACTCCCTCCCAAGGAGACAAACAGGGGTGTGTGTGTGTGTGTGTATGTGTGTGTTTGTGTGTGTGTGCAGTGTTTCCCCTAGGTTTACAGCTTGGGGGGGGGGCCGCGGCAGGGTGCACGGACACAAAAACACTTAAATGAATTATGATGTTCATATGTTTCTTTTAATGACAGCAGTCAATATAACATCTTACAGTAACAGTGCAACAATTATACTTCAGGATTAGGGGTTAGGATAAGCAGTTTTACTTAAAAAATAAGTATAATTTTACATGTTTTATGGTTAAGGTAACCTTAAATGACTTATTTTGTGATCTGGCGCTATATTTATAAAAAAAAAAAAAATTTTACTTGATCTTCCAGGGGGGGGCGGGCGGGGCCGGTGGGGGGGCGGGGCGCCACCCTAATATCATTGTAGGGGAAACACTGGTGTGTGTGTGTGTCCGCCTGTCTGTCTGCCTGTCTGTCTGTCTGTGTGTGTGTGTCCGCCTGTCTGTCTGTGTGTGTGTGTGTGTGTTTAGCCCCCAATATTGAACGCATGGGCCACAAAACACCAATAAAGTTTTCTCTGCTGCATGTGCCATCTCCACTGGGTCCCCAAGCGAGTGTCTGGTGTGTTTGTGTCTTTATATGCGTGCGTGCGTGCGTGCGTGCGTGCGTGCGTGTGTGCGTGTGTGTGTGTGTGTGTGTGTGTGTGTGTGTTTGTGTGCGCTTGTGTGAAAGAGAGTATGGAGTGTAGAAGACATTCATAATGCAGTACTGCATCTTGGCTTGACTCTGCCAAAGTCTCAGCAGCCTCAGCCTCCCTACAAGAGAAGAGCGGCACTCCTCATTATCATAAGAATTCCAGCAGAGCATAGGAGAGGAGAGGAGAGAGAGGGAGAGAGAGGGAGAGAGAGGGAGAGAGAGGGAGAGAGGGAGAGAGGGAGAGAGAGAGAGAGAGAGAGAGAGAGAGAGAGGGAGATAGAGAGAGAGAGAGTAACTGAGAGAGAGAAAGTAGGTAGGTTACGTGGCTCTTTGATGTTGGGGGTGCTGGATACACTGTGTTTGAAGTAGTTGGTAACAATAGCTAATTATTCTCCTTCATCAAATCCAGCGTGTGTGTGTGTGTGTGTGTGTGTGGTGTGTGTGTGTGTGTGTGTGTGTGTGTGTGTGTGTGTGAAAGTGTGTGTTTGAAAGTGTGTGCATCACTCTGTGTGCCCACTCTTCACTACCCTGCCCACTCTTCACTACTGCGGTGAACAACACACACATATTATGTACCCCCCAACCCCCCACCCCTTCTCCCATGATCTTCTTCTCTCTTTCTCCTCTCCTCCCTCTTTTCTTTGTGGACCCAGTAAGAGTGGCACATTAGAAAGGCAAGCATCCCTCTTAGTTCCAGCATCCTCTATGATCCTAACCAGCCTTAACTCTAGTTAATGAACCATTAGCATAAACTGCCCTCCACTCACTGAGATTACATCTTTTCAGGGGATCGTAAAGTCAGCTACAGAAAAAGCCATTCCGTTGAATAGTCGAAACCTGTGTTAATGTTTCAGTGACGCTGTGTTTATATTGGAGGCTTGGAATTGCGCACTGTGTCATTGTTGTGCTAATGTTGTGTTTTTGTTGTTGTAACGTTGTCTGTTATTGTTGTGCAGAGTGCTGCTGGCAGCTACGCCCCAGACGAGTGCATTTCCCTGCCGGTGTACACCAGCGCGGAGCGCGTGCGCGTGGTCACCAACATCGACGTGCCGTGCGGGGGGAACCCCGACCAGTGGATACAGACTGGCGCCGCACTCTTCCTCAAGCAGCAATGAGGACTACAACAAACGTGTGTGTGTGTGTGTGTGTGTATGTGTGTGTATGTTTCTCTGTGTGTGTGTGTGTCTGTGTGTGTGTGTGTATGTCTGTGTGTATGTTTCTGTGTGTATGTGTGTATGTTTCTGTGTGTGTGTGTGTGTGTGTGTGTGTATGTCTGTGTGTATGTGTGTTTGTGAATGTGTGTATGTGTGTGAGAGTATGTGTGAGAGCAGCTGAGAGCATACAGCAAATGTCTCTTCATTGGTCCTCTGTGCTGTTGTGTCTCTCGCAGTAAACACTTAATCAGTTATTTTCCTGAGCAGATGAAGCACTACTTGTGTATGTATTCTCTACGTGATGTCAGGCAGATTGTATGGAGCACATCCCATTCCCTTCTGTGCATACAGTAGATATGACCACAGATCTCTGGGTGTTCTATTTATAACTTTGTGGAATAAAGTTTTTATAATGTTTTGAGAGGAGTGGGGGTGTGTGTGTGTTTTTTTTTAGTTGAAGGGTGGTAGTCCACAGGGACTGGGCACCATCTGGACCTTAGATCAGTCAAAGTGGCAAGAAAATGAAGATTGATCTGGGATTGATTTGGGGGGTGTGTGTGATGTGCTTGTGTGTGAGAAAGAGAGAGACAGTTTCAGAAGGTGTGTGTGTGTGTGTGCCCGTCTGTCTGTTTACTGGGTGTATGTCGTGAGACTGTGTGTGTGTGCATGTGTGTGTGTGTGTGTGTGTCGGGGGAGGAGGCTAGTGTGTGAGAGAGAGAAAGTCCTCAATCAGGACAAACTCCGCCTCAATCAGTAGACAAGCTCCTGACCCCAACATTACAGCCCTGCTCACACACACCACACACCACATACCACACTACACACACACACACACACACACACACACTGACCAAAGCCCTGCTTTTTCTCACAAACACGCGAAGACCTTGCTTGCATTTATATTAGTATATCCCCATCACACACCCAGACACAAACAAAATGACACACACTGTTTACAGTTTCATACATTGTAGACCCATGTTGGTAAACACGTGAGTCAAAGATGTGTGTGTATGTGTGTGTGTGTTTGTGTGGTGGTAATGGTGGTGGATGGACTCTTCAGCTGCTGCTCCTGTGAGTGGGGTTCACTAGGGACCAGTGAGCTCCTCTGAGGACAAACACACCTGGCACTAACCAACACACACACACACCGACTCACTCACCTTCGTGTGTTTATGACCAGATGTGTTTATGTATACAGGACGTCCAAATGCAAAATGGTGTGTGTGTTTGAGAGAGAGAAGTTTCGACTGAGTTTACAGTATTTGTATGGTGTCTGTGTGTGTGTGTGTGTGTGTGTGTGTGTGTACAGGTAAGTGTGTGCAACAGAATGACTGCAGTTACTATGGTAATGTATCCAGTCTGATTGTGATGGATGACTGGGTGTTATTTTGTTCTGTGTGTGTGTCTGTGTGTCTTTGTGTGCTTCAGTATGATAGAAGTTGAAAATTGAACTCGCTGTTTGTAGGGCAAAGAACCGATTAGATTTCTTCTAGAACTCAATTGTAAGGCCTCAGAGGGAAGCTGTTAGAGAGAGAAACACACACACACACACACACACACAGAGAGACACACACACATGGCTTCCGTGGCCATTGCACAATTGTATGTGTGTTATTTTAGTGTTCATGCACACCTTTTCCTTGTTGAATGAATCATTATTCATACTTCCTATTGCATCCCTCTTACTATGCTTTGGAAATGGAGGAATGATTGTGTTGTGCCAGTAAAGCCTGTTTGAAAAAGGAGGAGGGGGGGGGGGGGTAGTTTGTTCACACTCAAGAGCAGGCTGAAGACATCACTAAATTTGCAAATTTGCATTTCTCCTCATCACACTCATGATTTATAACACACTGTGTGTGCGCATTAGTGTGCATGTGCTATGATTGGGTGTGTTTTTGTAAGTCTGTTTCAGTCTGTGTGTGTGTGTGTGTATATATAAATAAATGTGTGTGTGTGTGTGTGCAGGCGCTGTGACTTGAGCTGTTCAGACTAATGAGGTGGCGGTTTGTCAGCTAGTCTTACACTTCACACTCACACACTCACACACACACACACTTATACACTTCACACTTGCATTCCTTCATGTTGTCCTCACCTCCTCCACAGTGCCTGGTGTAGCGCTCGTCTTCGTCTGAATGCTGTACAGCGGCGTTCCTTTCCTATGAAGACAAAGCTTGCTTTTTGTGTAACTTATTTTGCGCTCACATAATATTCAACACCGAAGACCTCTCTCCATTATTCTGGGTGGGAGTGGAAGGGAGAGTGTTGAGGTTTGTTAAGGACTGTTTTTGAGGCCTGTCTGGGAAGAACTTCGCCAGCGATATATGCTTTGTAGAAGCTGCATTTGAAAAGCATACCGCTCTGAGAAGAAACGAGCAGAAATTACTTTTGAGTAAGTACGTGTGGCAGGTCGTTTCACTGCACTAGCGAAACTTTGATAAAGTGGTTACCAGAGCTCTGTTATCTGATTGAGACACACCAGGGGTCTACAGGAAGCATTTTACACATAAACATTACTTCAGCTTGCTTACATTATTTTATGTCACATTACACAATTATGTCAGTCCTAAAGACGTGTCGGCTGAGCGTATTATCGAGTCCTAACCTGAGTTTCTGTAGGTTTTATTATAAACAATGCTCGCAGGAAGTCTCAGTTTTGTCTAACCTTGGCTGGGTGGCTACTGCCACTGTTGTAGTGACCCATAGCCGCCCACAGCCTGCATTCTCACAAAGAATCCATCTCGACTCTCTTTACCTTCAGTGTCTGAATGCAGTACATTTTGCCATAGCTTCCACACTCATGCAAAACAAAATATATGGAACGACCCTCAGTTGTGTAGGTGTTGGGTGATATACAGTTCCACGCAATGGCTGTATTTCTGCATACACAAATAAAAAGGTTTTTCAGTTATCACGACTGCATTCAAGGTCTCCAACGGAGAGAAAGTAGCTCAGACTATTGAAGCGCAAAAGTCAAAGTAAATACACACTTGCAGCCGCAGGGGCTCATGCTTACACTGTAGTGAATGTGGTACCTTTTTGAACTTGTAAAAAACATAAAAATACATTGGGGACCATTACAATAGCATGCATACACGTAAATTCAAATAAGGGTATATTTCAACTCTGTTACATATATAATACATAGTCAAAGAGAAATAATGAGAAACCTGAAGCGAACATAGCTGCAGAATATTGTATGACTACTGTTCCCCCTCGTCTTGATCCCCTTCATGCTTTAGGAATAATGGTGCTGAATGTCTTTATGATCTCGCCTACTTCATGCAGTAGAAGCATGTGTCAGACTTATGTCTATCATATTACTATCATATTATGATAATCAGGAGGATGTGGTGACTGTGATGTAGCTGGTATGAGGTTAACAAGGTGTGTGTGTGTGTGCCTGCGTGCGTGCGTGTGTGTGTGTGTGTGTGCCTGCCTGTGTGTGTGTGTGTTGTCTGTGTTGGCAGTGCAGTTGTGTGTTTTAACCAGGGTGCTGCGGAGCTCAGCTTGGCTGTGGTTAGAGAGAGCGCTGCTCATTACCTGAGGAGAGGAGGAGGCCACTCGTCTGCTTCGTCTCTGCCAGTGCCTCTCTCTCTTCCCTCGCTTCTCACCTCTTTCTCTTTCTCTCTCTCTCTCTTTTTCCTCCCCCCTTCTCTCTCTCCCTCTTTCCATCTCTCTCTGCCTCTCTCTTTCCCTCTCTCTCTCTCTCTTCTCTCTCTCTCTCCCCCCCTCTCTCTCTCTGTCCACTCTGCATATTGATCCCACTCCAGGCTCACCATTAGTGTCACACGCCATCCATCCCATCTGCATATAAATAGACCACCAGAGACTGGAGCAGTGGTGTGTGTGTGTGTGTGTGTGTGTGTGTGTGTGTGTGTGTGTGTGTGTGTGTGTGTGTGTGTGTGTGTGAATTGGGCTGGGTGCTGTGTGTGACACCATCCTGTTGCAGCTATGGGGGTTGTTATAGGCTCCTCAGAAGTGGCACAGATCTGAGCGAGCGCTGGCTGTCCCCTGAGGCGCTGTTAGTGTTAGTTAGGCTGCTGCTACTACTGAGCTGCACCTCCTCAGGGCAGGACTAATGTCGCAGCAGCCAGGTGTGTGTGTGTGTCTGTGTGTGTGTGTGTGTGTCTGTGTGTGTGTGTGTGTGTGTGTGTGTGTGTGTGTGTGTGTGTGTGTGTGTGTGTGTGTGCACGCTGTGTGCCGTGGCAGGAGATTCACACTCTGATAGCTTGTCCTCTCTGTCGAGCCCTATTTCTAATTCAGTGACAAACATAAAAATCCTCCTGCACCAGAGCGACACTCTTCCTCTTCTCTGTAGTCTAAGGAGATCCTCTAGAGGCTCTCCGTCCACACTATTCATGTATTCTTGGTCACTGCTCTCAGCTCTCAGAGGTTGTGTGATGTGTCTCTCCATGAATGACTGAACCTCATCCTGTTCTCTCTTGAATTTGAGATTTTAGCAGCGCTGCAGAGAGGTGGCCATTCATCTCATATCAAAGTGAAAAAAAAAAGGTATTTTTAGGTAATCTATTCCTCTATCATTCCTCTGACAATTTAAATACATTTATATTTTGTTTGTTTGGTATTTGACTTTTATCCCCTGTTTGGGGGGGGGGAGGGGGGTAGTTTGTTCTCGTCTAAGGTGCTTCCCCCTGGCTCCTCCTGCCTCCACTGACAGCCCTCACCGTGACCCCCCCCCCCCCTCTCTAATGGGACGTCAGATGAACTGCCCCATACCGCACCTCCCATTCCCAACTCCCAACCACCCAATCACAGCGTGTTGCTCTAATCTTCACATCCGCACTTTCCCCTTCACAGCATCATCACCGTGGAGACGGTCGCCACGGCGCCCTTGGCTCCTAATATTTTGTAGTGTGTAGAGGAGGGGTGTGGATGTGTGTTTAGGAGGGTAGGCGTTGCACAGTGCTTTTTTTTTTTTTTTTTACGGCTTCCCAGAAAGCTCAGATGAGTGTGGCAGGCCGGTGATTTATGCCGCGGGCGGTGTATCTCTGGGTCCGACACGGCCATGCATCATCACCAGCACCCGCCTGTCCCGTACGCCGATCCCATTTGCCTTCCCATCCTGCTACCTGGGTCCCCACTTCATCCACACATAAACACACGCTCTCCTACACACACACACACACACACACACACACACACACACACATTGACCCACAAATGCACACGGATGTGCTCATAAAAACGCACGCGAGTGTTGCACACAACATCAATCATCGCTTGCTCCCACACCTATAGTGCTCACACACATACACATGTTGTCTGCCTCAAACACTCACACGCTTGTGCACACACACATACACAACTGCCTGCACACACAGAGTCTCACTGTTGACATGCTACACACACCCTTAACGCGCACACAGTCCACCATCCAACTCTTATTCATAGACACTCAGAGACTCACAAATGCTGGCGTAGCCACTGACATGCACACTCTCATCCAGCTGCTTTAAACACAGTCACCAGTTAATGGAACCTGGATTGTAGATTGATAGAGCGTTACCTGGAGAGCTTCTAACCAATAACTGTCTCCAGCGCCATAAGCAATCTCTCCTGCACTACCCAGCCAGTCACTGTGTCTGCAGGGGCATCGATATCCCAGCCCAGCAGTCAGCCACGTGGGGTCCACCGTGCTCCAGACACCCCCAGACACTTAATTGATATATGAATAATTTATTTCCTCTAATATGGATCTCATGGTGGAGTCGGGATCTGCTGTGTGTGTGTGTGTGTGTGTGTGTGTGTAAGTGTGTGAACCCGCTGTCCTTGTGCTCCTTGCCTGTCTTCCCCTGTTCCACGCAGAGTCCTCCCGCTGCTGCTGGGATTAAGCGTGCAGCACGTTTGATCTTTGACCCCCGGAACGCTCAACCTCTGACCCTCTCCTGACACACCTGTCAGCCACGCTTGCCAGTTTCCAGAGAGTGTACAGAATGCATTTGTGCCGTGTTGTGTTTGGGCTGGAAACAGTTGGAAAAAAAGGGGGGTTGTTTCTTTTATTTCATAGTTAGATACGGCTCCTGTGTTGTTTACACACTCTCCTGGAGTGTGCTAATGCACGTGGCAGGATGGAATGCTCACTCTGTGTGTGTGTGTGTGTGTGTGTGTGTGTGTGTGTATGGTGGGGGGTACACCTCCTCACAACCGTAATGGTTAAATAGACTATGACATGTAAACAGAAGCAGAACCACAGCCGTCACTGTGTCGTCAGTTTGAGCGTAGAAATGGACGTTCAGAAACGAGACCGTTTGTACTGCATTTGTCTGGTGGAAGCTCAATAATAAAACTTTCATCCCATTGTGTGTGTGTGTGTGTGTGTCTGTGTGAGAATTAGAATAAGAGAGAGAGAGAGACTGAAAGGACAGTCTTGGGTTCCAAGGTTGCCAGGTTTTTGCCACAGCAGACCAACTCATCACTTTGTTCCATTGTGTTGCGTTGAGTTATTTCTGGAAGGAGCCAGTCATAGCACAATGTGACCTGCCATCCCAACACACGTGCCCATTTATGGTGCCCGTCTGTGACGTGCCAATCCCAACCCACGTGACCAATCGTGGTGCCAGTCTGTGGTGGCACGGCTGTCAGTCTAGCTTCCCATGTACGGCTCTGTGGTTTCCATAGCAGCTGCTGCAATCTATTTCCATTTTTGTACAATTTTCCCTCTCATCAACTTCTCTCTCTCCATCTTTCTCTTTTCTAACCATGTTTATGCGATCCTCTCTCCCTCTGCACTGCTTTCCCTACTTCAGTGAGTTACAGTACTCTATCCATCTCTTTCACAGAAAATCCCTCCCGAGTGAAAACAGATAGAATGACAATATTTTTTAAAGTTACAATAAAAAATGAATATCAGGCTAAATATTTGCCCAATTGGTTTGCCATTTCCCTAGAAAGCCCAAGATAGCTTCTCCGTCAGCAACGTTCCGTCTTATCGCTCTGTTTCTATTTCCTCTCTTCCCTCTTTCCCAAGGGATCCTTACTGTAAACTGAGGTCATGTGTTTGTTTAATGGGGAATGCTTTTGTCAGCTTTGTTATCAGAGTCGGAAGTGTGCCAAGTTATTGTTGCTGAAATGGAGGGCGCTTCATTTCAGTAAACACGCTCCCAGCAGACACTCGAGTGTGTGTGTTTGTGTGTGTGTGTGTGTGTGTCTGTGTGTGCATTAGCGTGTGTGTGTGTGTGTGCGTTCATGTGTCAGCAACAATTCTTCCTCATTTCAGTGGTGATACTCTTTTGTCTAACAGTCCTTTATGTGCTTAAATAGGTGAGATTGGTTTTGTAGGACCATCGGTTCATCTTATTCCCTGGTTTTAAGTCTCCCACTTAAGCTTCATTTACAATAACACTGCAGAACGACAGCAAGACTAGGAAACACTAATGGTAAATATATCCCCCCTGACTAAAGAACAAGGGTTTGTCCCCCGCCTGTGTGGAACTATTCTCAAGCGACCAGCCAAAGACCAGAGACCTTGGTGTGAGAGATGCATCAAAGGGCCCATGCTACATGTAGGCTACCTCAGGACAGGCAGGTTATGTTTTGGCCAGAATTATGGCTTTGACTGATGCTGGAAGACTATAGGTCTTTGTCTTAGATTCAGTCTGCCATCATTATTGCTACTGACGGGCATGATTTGGATTTTTTTTTTTTTTTTTTTAGAAATGATGGTTACTTCTATGTTCACCAAAGGGGTCCAGTTTCAGATATAAAATAAAAACAAATGGATGTTTACAATTAATTATGTTCCTATTTGCCTAATGATCCAATCTGACAATTTTCCCACCTATGGGGCAAGTTGTCACAAGTGCACACTCTCAAGTTTCTGCATAATAATGTTGCACTGAATTATTGCATGACAATCCAATGAATACTAAATATGTGCCCAAGACTTTCATTTGGTACAACATGTTTGCCGTTGTGATGCATCGTATGCAGTCATTGTGAGAAAAAATTTAAGACTGACAACATGCCCCGCTCTCCCCTACTCTACACAGCCTCTCTCTGCCTGTCTTTTGCTCATGCTCTCTCTCTCTCTCTCTCTCTCTCTCTCTCTCTCTCTCTCTCTCTCTCTCTCTCTCTCTCTCTCTCTCTCTCTCTCCTTCTTTCATCTGTCTCTTTGTCTGTGCTGACTTTCCTCTCCTGACTGAAGGACAATGGGGTGTTGGGCTAAACCCAAGGTGCTGTTGCCTTGTAATTATGACTGCGGCACTTTTTAGTCCCGTAACTCCCTTGCCCTATTGGGTGGGCTCCACTTCTGCTGTTACCATGGAAACCCTGAAATGGAAGATGGCGGAGGCCTCTAAGGGCTGCCCCCCTTCTCCAATTCTCTCTCTCTCTTCTTTTTCTTCTTCACTCACTCTCACATACAGACACATCTATACTCTCACTCTTGCTCACTCTCTCTTTCTCTCTCTCACTATTGTAATCTTATCATTTTAGTTTCCTCTTTCTCTGTGACAGACTCCTCTCCTGCTTCTTGGAGAGTTCTCTCTTATTTTTTTCCCATTTGTATTATACAGTGTTCATCTGATGCCATAACCCTGTCACTCACTCACTCACACCCACTGTTCTCCTCTCACCTGTCTGATCTCAGATCAGCTGACCCATCTCCTCCACCGCTCCCTCACCTGTGTGTCCTATTCACTCACACGTCACGTACATGTGGCTTGAGATGCTCAACCTCACCCACACACACCCCATCTCTCCTTGTTCTTCTCTTCGACTAGAGCTGTCGTCCACTTATGGTGTATGACACACACACCCCCTTCCTTTTGCTCTCCCTCATTCCTGCTCCGCTCTCTCTTTTCAGATCATCCCCCCATCCTGCGCTTGCCTGTGTGCTGATCCGTCTCTCTATAGCGGGGCACTAGCGTACCAGTGTCAGTTATCGGACAGTGTCAAACATCGGCCATTCTGGTTAAACAATCAAAAATGCTAAGTTTAAAAATGGATTAACAATCTATAACGTTTAATAATGGATTCACATGACAACGCGAAAGTTTGCCGATAACACACGCCGTCCGATAATTAACACTGTTACGATACCTGTGGTGGCCCCGTGGTGGTGGCAGGGGTAGGGCCCATATGCCAGCCTAAGGGTAAACACCCACCGCAGGGACTCTGTAATTATCTACTATCTACATTATGCTCACTAATATAGCATATACCTCCCACACTCACCTAATAAAACTTTCATCCCATTGTGTGTGTGTGTGTGTGTGTAAGTGTGTGTGTGTGTGTGTGTGTCTGTGTGTGTGTCTGTGTGTGTGTGTGTGTGTGTGTGTCTGTGTGCGTGTGTGTATTTCTTTTTTTAATCATAATTGTGATTACTGCTTTCAGCTTATGTGGGAGTGGAGGGTTTATGCAGCGACAGCTGTAATTAGACCAGAGGTTAAGTCACTAGAGGGCTGTGGTCTGACAGTAAATGTGTGTCCATGTGTGTGTGTGTGTGTCCGTGTGTGTGTGCGTGTGTGTGTGTGTGCATATGTGTGTATGAATGAGTGAGTGGTGTGTATTTCTGCATGTGTACACAGAAAGTTATTGTGTTGGGCGCCGTGTGTGTGTGTGTGTCTGTGTCTGTGTCTATGTGTGTGCCTGCATGTACGTTTTTGCATATATTGTGTGTGTGTGTGTGTGTGTGTGTGTGTGTGTGTGTGTGTGTGTGTGTTTGATAGGCAGCTCGAGGGTTATCTTCCATGAAGGAGCTGCTCCAGGGCTTCATAGAGTGGGACACATTAACATAATCCCTGCCTATGTCCTCCTGTTCTCTCTCTCTTTCCCTCATTCCCGTTCTCTCTATTTCTCACTTTTTCTCTCTTTTTCTCTCTCCCCTCTCCGACCCCTTTTCCTCTTTTGATAAAAAAGGAACATCTCCTCCCCCTATCTCGCCATAAACTCAGCCTCAATCTCTTTCTGCGGTATTGATGTTTGAAAAGGATGATTAAGCATTTCTGCTTTTTTCATCTAAGAAAACATTGCCCACTTCCCTCCGAACACATCACATACACACCTACATACAGCTTGAAGTTGTTCATACTTTTTCTCGTGATGTTTCAGTGGCAGAATCTTTGTCTACCATGTTTCGCCTCTGATTAGAACTGTGTCCAGTAGAGACCATAAAAACCCATCATCGTCATCATCATTATCTTCATCATAGTTTTGCCTTGAGCAAAACAACTAGTTGCTAGAGAGAGAGAGAGAGAGAGAGAGAGAGAGAGGCCCATGCAGTTGAGCCATGATTGTGTGAAATCTGTGTGTAAATGAGTTTACAGCCTTAGTGGAGCAATCAGCAACCCCTGGCCTTCCACTAAATCAGGCAGAAACTGCATTTCACCTCTTTTCACATGACCTTGTGCTTCTATCTATGACTTACTAAAATATAGACCGCCGCATCATTTGGACCTGCTGGAGAAGCAGTGTCGGACCTTGACCTGGGCCCAAATGAGGACGAGATAAGAATCTTCTGAATAAAAAGGAGGTCTAAAGGAGACCAGATGTATGTTCACTCGGGGAAGTTTTGCCCTTCAGCACCATCTGTGTCGTGCCCTAGCAGGACCTCCAATCAAGTGGCTCTGTGTCTGGTCAGGTAGTGACCTTACTGACAATACAAAACAGCCCTCTGTTCAATTACGAAAAATAACACATCGTTTGGATAGTCCACTTAAGACACTTTACAAACTGTCAGTGTTATAAACGTCAAATTCCAGTCAAATAGGTGAGGGATAATAGTATAGTGCCCCTGTCATTCTTCAAAAATAAATCCTGTCAGGATGAACAGGACCACGATTACCAGAGGATGGGTTTTATATCGTCCTGAAGAGAACCATATTTTTTAAGAACGACTAGCGGACTATACATCATCCAACTTATTCTTTGGGTACTTGTAAAAACAATAACATACCTTTCTCCAAAATAACTGTTCAAAAAATGTTTTATGATTGTGTTGATTCTTCCGCTGAGAAGAAATAATTCTTTACACAAATAGAATAAAGTTTCATGTGTTGCATAGCAACGTGTTACTTACTGACTTTAAGTTACAATGAATTACAATAAATTAACGGACTACTTGCAGAATGGCACATAAACAGACTATATAAACATTTTAATTGATTGTAAAACACTCAAAAACAGTCTTATACTTGTATCATATAAGTAGCAGCTGCAGTACTAGGTAATCAGTGTTAGCTTAGCGTGATACTGATAATGTCCTTGTCTTGTAGTGTGTTGTGCTTGTTCCGGTGCTAGGGCATCGAATGTATGTTTTCTCTCATGCCAATTAAGTCAATATTGAATTTAATTAGTTTGAATGACACACAGAAACAAGGAACTGGATGTCAGAAGTCTGTATCAGTGTGTGTGTGTGTGTGCGAGAGAGAGAGAGAGAGACAGAGAGGGAGCTTGCATTCGAGTGAGAATGAGAGTGAAAGCGAGCCTATAGCAGACTGACGCAGTCACATTTGAGGCCTATCGAGCAGCTTGTGAACCGTACCAGCGGACTGTTCCCGCTAATAAGGGCGGGATCTCTCCGCGGCAGAGCCTGCTTTTTTTCTAATAGAGCCCTTTCATCTAGAGATGAATATTAAAATAGACACTAAATAATAGAACAGGCTGGCTATATAGGAATTTAAAAGAGAGGCCCTCCCCTGGCTCATCCATAATCTATATTTAAGGGACTTACGCTCGCTGCTTTAAAGGCTGCGAGAGGAATGGAATTAATTAAAGGGGGAAACAAAAAGAAGCTGGAGGCGACTTTGACACGGACAATTCAATTACGACCTCTGGAAGTTACTTTTGCGAGGCGTCTGCGCACTCGCTCGCTCACTCTGAGTCGTCTGTGACGCACGGTACACTCAAATTACTCTGTTTTGAGTTCGGTACAGGGAAAAAGACAGAGAGGTAGATTGGGATGTGTGAGGGAGGAGTGGAGAGAGGGAGAGAGACTGAATGAGGCTAAGAGAGAAGGGCCTTTTAGGGACTCATTTAAATGGCTCAGGAGAGATTATTTAATTACCTGATGCTGAGCGTTTAAAGAGATTAACGTCAAAACTCCAGGTGTGACTATCTCTAATCAGGATTCTTTTTTCTGTGTGTGTGTGTGTGTGTGTGTGTGGGAGCATTTCATTGACAGAGTGGAGTGTGTGTGTGTGTGTGTGTGTGTGTGTGTGTGTGTGTGTGAGACTGCGAGTGTGAGTGTGAGTGTGAGTGTGTGAGTGTGAGTGTGAGTGTGAGTGTGAGTGTGTGTGTGTGTGTGTGTGTGTGTGTGTGTGTGTGTGTGTGTGTGTGTGTGTGTGTGTCGTGCGCACACAGTGCACCCTCAAATGGCAGATACACACACACACACACCTCTGTTGATGTAAATGTATTTAATGACTTTTGTTTATTGGTCCAGCTCACATTCAGTCCAGCCTCTCTCTCTCTCTCTCTCTCTCTCTCTCTCTCTCTCTCTCTCTCTCTCTCTCTCTCTCTCTCTCTCTCTCTCTCTCTCTCTCTCCATCACTCACACACAGACAAAGGCCAGCTTGATGAAGACTAGGCTCATTTGCTGAGCACAAGAGGGCCTCGCCTCATCAGTCGGAGGTGTTCTAATGACTGAAGAGATTCACACACGGTACCTTAAATCATTGCCCATTAGAGCACAATCATTTACACGGCTGACACGGACTCTCCTTCCTCCTCTTGGTCATCCGAACGTCCGAACGGTGCTGACGTGAGGATGCCCAGTGTAAGAGTCATCACCCCACCCTAAGCTGCAGAGGAGAGGCGAGGACAGGAGGGGAGAGGAGTGCTTATCTGTTAGCTGCTCTGCCCACGGATGAGGCTTTAAATAACCTCGACTGATTCACTGTTCACTATCAAAGAATAAATGACACTGTAGACACATGCAGTCATAATCTAGTTCAGGACTTTACCATCTCTCTTTTTCTTTCTTTCTTTCTTTTCTTCTAGCACTCTCTTTTTAAGTGTGTCTCCTTTAAAGAAACTTCTTCCAATAAAGGACATATTAAGGTCTCTGTCTGTGTCTCTGTCTCTCTCTCTCTCTCTCTCTCTCTCTCTCTGTCTCCGCCATGAGGGTCAGCTGAAGCTGATGGAGTGAGATAAGTGCAATATCGTCACATTTGCTCGGTCATGAAAAAAAGAGAGATTCTCACTGGCAGCTGCCCCTCCACCTCATGTCAGACATGTCCCAGGGGATCTGTCATGACTCTACGGTGGCCTTTAGGTGACACACTGCACCAAGACCGAATCTGCTTGAACTTATTCCACTAGTCTGCAGTTCCAGAGAGAGAGAGAGTGCTTTATTTTTTGGGGTTGTGATGGTAGAGCAGATTGAGCTTATGGACTGTCTGGGATGGAGCTTTCAGACATGGAGCTGGGAACAGAAGTGGTGAAAGGCTCAGGGTCCTGCAACTGAGACCCTCCTGGAGTGACGCTTGTGCATGAGCAGCTTGCCAGCACTGCTACCAACGCCGCCACAACACCCCCCCCACCCCTTAGGGGTTGAATCCTCACCACTTGTTTTTCCTTCACTGTCACATTCTCCAAAAGTCCCACTTGAGATGACACACACAGAGACCACAGACACACACACACACACACACACACACACACACACACACACATACACACACGTGTTCTTGAGGCTAAGAACAGGAGGCAACTCTTAAAACTGAGGAAAGTAAGGACGGGCAGCCAAACGAGCTTAAGTGTTTTAATGAGGAGCTCTACGGAGAAGATGGCTGTTATGAGCCAACAGTGATAATATTGTGATGGACACAAGGGACCAGGCCAATGTGATGCCATTAATGCGCTCCCTCATTCTGGCTCTGCCAACCCACATTCACAGCATTAAGTGTGGTTTGGAACTTTTCCATGTGACAAAATCATCCAGACTGAGTTGAAAGAGGGGCCCAAACATTTATTTCCTCAACAAAGGCTTTCAAGCCATAGACACTCTGATATTATCCATACTATCCACACAACCACCCAATGATACTGAAACAAATGTGTCATCCATTCTAGCCTCATTGACTGAGCTGAGATACAGTTCAGACACAACCAGATCAGCAATCCCTGCAATCCCCATCCCCACAGTGGGAGAGAGACGAGGGATGCTTCAAAGCAGAGCCAGTTGTTTGTAGTGTGTGTATGTG
>NC_137928.1:13215697-13218197 GCF_963457725.1 Sprattus sprattus | reverse complement strand
GCAACAATTTAAACAGTATGGATCTATACTCCTATTGCATAAACAGCAACGAGTTCAACACTGTGGCTATTAGGGGTGGGGGAAAAAATCGAATAATCGTTCGACATTTAAAACGTTTTTTTTTTAATTACAAAATCGATTTAAAATCGATAATCGATTTAAAATCGAATCGAATCGAATCGTGAGGTGCCAAGAGATTCCCACCCCTAGTGGCTACGTATACTACGAGTACCACAACAATAGCAAGGAGTCCAACAGTGTAGCGTGGGTCTGTAGTCGGGAGAAGGAGTCCAACGCCATGATGGCTCAGCCACGTTTAAATATCCCAGAAATGTGTATCTCTGTGAATCCTGATGAAGAGCGTATTATTTGGACGGGTATCCAATCTTCCTGTCACAGTAAGCGGGAGGATCAAAAGAGACGCACAGCATGATGTTGCACCATACACACTCTCACACCCATGTACTCTCTCTCTCACACACACACACACACTAGGGACAGGACATCAGAACAAATATAGCAACAACGCAAGGACAGTAAAGCAAACATGGCAACATACATTTATAATTAGAATATGTCCTTGGACATATCATTAACCATCCACACTCTTTTTTCTAATGGAGGCATCTCATCAAGCATGTTCTGTAGTTATGCTTACTACTGCTCTATCTGTTCAAACACAAGGACAGTTCCACCATCTTTCTCTGCAGTACTGGGCCAAACTGCTCCAGACATGGACAGCCTGGGATATGGACTGTAAGGTGGACTTGAGGCAAGGAAGGTTGCAGAAGACCATGTCTTTTTTTTACAACCTCAAAAGGTATCCTATAGAGATGCACACACACACACACACACACACACACACACACACTCACAAACACAAACACTCATGCATACACCATCTCACACACATTCCACACCCACCCATCCTTTGATCCCCTCTTCATCTCTCTCTCTCTCTCTACTCCTCCCTCCATCTCAGTCTTCCTCTCCTCCAGTTTCACATCCTATCATACTATATCTCTCCCTATCCCCTCTCCTCCCGATCACTGCTTGGAGGCCTTCAACCTCTTCGACCTCTGATCCACCGGAGGATGGGAAGGCCTCTCGTATGATATGAGAAACTATATTTTACCGCGTGTGGCTTTATTTGATTTCATTTGGCATGATGGGCACGATTACGGCACTGCTGACTCTGTGTTCTCGCTGCCTGTGATTATGTCTGGACTCTGATTGATGGCCTGTATCGGAAAAGCCTCTGTTTTTATAGAGTGGGACCTCCTGATGGTCTATCGCAAAGGAAGCTTCTCCCGGCGGAACTTGTGAGATCGCTGGCAGAGGTTAATGGGAGGAACCCCTACTGAGAAAACGTAAGTGGTAGCAGGCAGTGTAGGTAGGCCATGGCGGATATCTAGAGCCTTAGCTGAACAGAGGATGCTGAGTTTAGCATCGCTAATCATCCACACTCTTTTTTAATTGAGGCATCTCATCAAGTATGTTCTGTAGTTATGCTTACTACTGCTTTAAATGTTCAAACACAAGGACAGTTCCACCATCTCTCTCTGCAGTACTGGGCCAAACTGCAGAGTTGTACTTCAGAGATGGAACCGCCTGGGATATGCACTGTAAGGTGGACTTAAGGCGAGGAAGGTCCCAGAAGACCTTTTTTATTAGACAACCTCAACAAACACACACACACACACACACACACACACGCACACACGCGTACATCCTTTGAACACACTGTGGCTTTTTCTGACAGCTTGAATTTAAATGAACATGTATGGGGCTGCGTGGTTAGTGCTGTCCAGGCATTTCTTGACATCGATCCAGCACACGTAAGAAGAGCACATGTTGATAAATATACATCCTCCCTAATACTCTTCTGCTCTCTCCATCGCTCTCTCTCTCTCTCCATATCTCTCTCTCCATCGCTCTCTCTCTCCAACGCTCTCTCTCTCCATCTCTCTCTCTTTCCACTCCTCCCTCCATCTCAGAGTCCCTCTCCTCCTGTCTCATATCCTTTCATATTACATCTCTCCCTATCCCCCTCTCTCTGTGTCTGCCCCTCTCTCCCCCACTTCAATATCTCTCCATGGCCCTCTGCCCATCCATCCATCCCTCTTTCTCTGTATCCCCCCATCCCTCCATCCCTCCTTCTACCTGTGTAGAATCTATGGTACCTGGCAGCAAGTCCAGCCGTGGTGTGAGAGCTGGCTGATGGATGATGTTGGTGAGATGAAAGTGCTGATGGTAGCAGCATCCGTGAGGAGAGGGGGAAGGGGAGAACAGGAGAAAGAGGAGAAGGAAGAGCAGGAGGAGAGGGAGGGGGAGGTGCAAGGGGTGTGTTTGCTTTTCCTCTCATCACCATGGTGATGGAGGGTTGGGATAGCGCGGACCGTGGGGGTTGCGGGGCCTGAGTCACTGACATAAACCAACAGCTGGAGATGAGAACATTGCCTGAGGTGAGGAGCCTGCTAGCCCCTGAGCCCACCACAGA
>NC_137928.1:13198197-13213197 GCF_963457725.1 Sprattus sprattus | reverse complement strand
CCACACTTACATCTTCTGCAGCAATGAGATTTTACATGCCAAGGGTGAGGCACTTATAAAAACATACAATACTTCACGAAGCACAATAGCCTAATTTGAGACGAATGTTCAGTTATTGGCTGGAGAATTGGAAGGGGATTTTCTGTTGGGCGTGAGGATGGAAAGAATGAAGCAGACGGAGGGGTGGAGGAGAGGAGCGAAGGAGACCACACGGCGGCGATGAAGATGAGTCATCCTCACCTCCTCTCTGGGGTGATGTCATCATCCCTCGCCCCCGGGTGTGGAGCGGGGGGAGACCTGAGATTCGATCCATCCATATGGTTACTCCTCCCACACCCAAGGCCCGTCACACTCCCCCCCAAACTCCTTCACCTCCTCCCACACCCAAGGCCCGACACACTCCCCCCCAAACTCCTTCACCTCCTCCCACACCCAAGGCCCGTCACACTCCCCCCCAAACTCCTTCACCTCCTCCCACACCCAAGGCCCGTCACACTCCCCCCCAAACTCCTTCACCTCCTCCCACACCCAAGGCCCGTCACACTCCCCCCCAAACTCCTTCACCTCCTCCCACACCCAAGGCCCGTCACACTCCCCCCCAAACTCCTTCACCTCCTCCCACACCCAAGGCCCGTCACACTCCCCCCCAAACTCCTTCACCTCCTCCCACACCCAAGGCCCGTCACACTCCCCCCCAAACTCCTTCACCTCCTCCCACACCAAAGGCCCGACACACTCCCCCCCAAACTCCTTCACCTCCTCCCACACCAAAGGCCCGACACACTCCCCCCAAACTACTTCACCTCCTTCTTTAGTCTTCACCTTCTCTGTTTTCCTCCTTACTCCACCACACCTTCAAACCGCATCCATTGCAGGCAACCAAACTTTAAAACCATCACCCTCATAGTCAAACAAACCAAACCACAACCAATACTATTCTCCAACGAATCTTATGGGCTTGTAAACATGTCACTGGAATTGAAGACAAACACAGACTACACAGCGTTAGCAATAGCATAAGCATATGAGGAGTGAATGAGGTTCTGAAAAGTAATATCCTGTATATTACTTTTCCAAACCTCATTCACTCCTCATATGCTTATGCCATCGCTAACGCTAACACTGTGCAGGCTTAGAAGTATCAGTGCAACTGTTACCAGCTGGAGATGCCATGAAGTCATGACAAAATCACGCTTCAGATGTGAGGTCATTTCCAGTAGGGGTGAGTTGTGCCAGTTTTTACTTAAAGTGACTTTTAAGCGAGGCCATGACAGTAATTCTTCAAACTAAAATATGTACATATATTTCAGGATGTGGTGCATCCCTGGGAACAATCACTTTAGATCTGAAATATAGTATTTAAGAAATATAGCTTTCTGAAAAAAAGTGTTCTTGTGGCACAACTTGCCCCCGGTGCGGGGTAAGTTGTGCCTTTAGAGAGAATACATTGGGGTAAATTGTGCCGTTGACTATTGAAGTAAAACAGTATATTTAAGTCTCAGAAACTGAGATGCTATATAAAAGCTAGACAAATTCAATACAAAATTACTCATTTAAGGTTTATTTTTATTTTATAACATCTATGGTCGATTTTCTACAAGCCTATTGCGCCACATGAGCACATCAAAGGTACATTTTCTTAAACAAGGCCTTGGGCTTCCTGAACACATCAGAACAAAGTTGAGTTCAAATGAAAAAAAATAAGCAATTCTATTTAAAGGTAATTTACATGAACACATGTTCAGAACAAAATGAATTTCAAATGAAGACCAAATTCACTGCAATTCCCTTCACAGATCTGGCCTACTACATAACATCCCACTTGTCGATGCTAGAGGGGAATGTACATTTCTGCTCACTTCTGGCAGTACCACCAAGTTTTTGTGGTGTGGGTAGTTTCTTATGCACATCTTCTCTATGGAGACTCCTTCATTATTTTCTTTGAAAGTGAAGATGGGCTTTCCATCCACAGACCTCTTACTACTTCGCTTTAAAAAACTTTGCACTGATGTCGGCACCATCAACCTTCTCAACCAATCCAACGTAGTTATAGTATTTGGTTTTGCCTGCAAAGTTCACAATGACAAAGTCCCCAGCACAAAGTCCCCGCTGGCACAACTTACCCCAGGCCCTTTGGCGCAAATCACCCCAATCCCACCTTTTTGGATAAAATGCATCATCCAGCAGTTTTGATCTAAAATCATGCTAGCTATATAGACTCATAGTGTAGCTAATTAAAGCACTAATACATGTGTGAAATGGTTTTAAACTTGTCTATAACTGTTCAGACACAACAATCAAAAAATCTTGATAATAGAAATTTTACTTTGGAAGGCAAAAAACGGTTTCTTGAACTTGAATGTGCTTTCCTCTCATGCAACGAGGCTCTCTTCTTTGCAGGATGAGTAAAATGGCTGACTCTTCAGAAATTTGTAGACAGATGACCAATTTCCTCTATGGTTCCCTAGAAACAGAGGGTGGCACAACTTCCCCGCTGGCTCAAATCACCCCACTCTCCCCTACTCCAGAGGTAATTCACACTCACTTAGCCCAAGACCACCTCCACCTTCTCTTCAGTGTCCCAGGGCAGTCTAATGCAAACCTTCCCCACAACCTCCTCATCCTTCACCTCCTTGCCTCAGCTGAACCCTTTTCTCCAGCTCCCATCTGGGTCCCCTTTCCTCAACCCTGTGGTTATTTGTCATGCCAGACTAAAATCCTGGTAGTACCCCAAAAGTGTCAGATTGTATCAAGGTTGTGCAAGTGCTTTTAACATGTTTGTGTTTGAATGTGAGTGTGAGTGTGAGTATGTGTGTGAGAGTGACAGTGTGTGTGTGTGTGTGTGTGTGTGTGTGTGTGTGTGTGTGTGTGTGTGTGTGTGTGTGTGTGTGTGTGTGTGTGTGTGAGAGAGAGTGAGTGAGTGTGTGTGTGCGCGTAGTGTTACATCCTAAAACATGCATAAGCCAAGCAGTGAGGGGAAACCTCTTCTCATTCATACTTTTCTGTGGATAAAAAAAGCATCCGCCATAAACTCCCAGCTGGGCTGAGCTGCTGTAAATCAGCGGCGGCTGCTGGATGGATGCTGGCGCTCAGGCCCCCTCAGTTAAACGTGTCCGATGGTTATGATGGAGGGGGGTAGCGGGGAGGAGAGACTGAGCAAATGCTGTAATGTTTTACTGGGCCCCTCTGGTAGGCCTATTAAGGTTTTACTGGTCCACGGAGGACTTGTGCTCGCATGGGACATACGCACACACACACACACACACACACACACACACACACACACACACACACACTCACACACATGGTACATACTTGTGTGTGCACTCACGTGAATCAAACAGCAGGTATGTCCTGAAATACATTCACTTTCATACAAACAGACACTCAATACATCCTGGGACACACCACAGTTTATCCCTCTCTCTCTCTGTCATAAAATGCAACCACAAATCACTGAAAGAAATGAAAAAGTCAGAGAAAAAAAGACTCCTTTTGCATGGTCGTAGAGGTCATGAGCGTAGATGAAAGGACACGTGTGTGAGTGTGTGTGTGTGTGTGTGTGTGTGTGTGTGTGTGTGTGTGTATATAATTGCTGTGCACCCATGTTGTGAATCTCTTGCAGCTTTGGTCCTGAGCCTGACCGTGAAGCAGCAGCAGCAGCAGCCTCCAGTGTGTGTGTGTGTGTGTGTGTGTGTGTGTGTGTGTGTGTGTGTGTGTGCAGCAGCAGCAGCCTCCAGTGTGTGGTGTTGAGGGGGCCAGCTGCTCTGTTCAGCTCAGCCTCTCATCTGTGTGCCTGCCTGCCTGTCTGTCTGCCTGCCTGCCTTAATTACTTCTGACCGAGCACGTTAGCGTCACAGTCACTCTCAGCTGCAGATTAAGGCCTCACCGAGCCCCTGCTCATCAACACTATACAAGTCCTCCCAAACTCCGGAACATTCTAGAAGCCTGCACACACATCACTCCTACACTACGTATGCCCATACATATTTACACACACACAAATACACACACACTCATACAGTATGCATGCACATACAAACACAAACAGAAACACTAACTCTCTTTTTTTTTCTCACCCTCTCACAAATACACACATGTACTCACATTTCCATATACATTAAACGTCCAGATGGCACTTACGTACATTGCATCTACATGGCCAATGTATAGTAAACATACACACACACACACACACACATACACTCTTGCAAACTGATTCTCGTGTCTCCTGCTGATATGTTTTCCTAAAACAGTGAATCCAAACAGATGTATACATCCGCACGCAGAGAGAAAGAGAGAGAGAGAGAGAGAGACATAGAGAAGGGGAAAGAGAGAGAGCGGGAGAGAGAGAGAGGGAGGGGGAGAGGGAGAGAGAGAGCAGGAGGAGGTGTGTAGTAGATACTGATGGAAGGGAAGTTGCACTACACGTCAGGGTCCATCTCCTGCAGGAGAACTCTCATTAGCTGCATCCTGTCCCAACAGGGTTGACTTCATACACATTTGCTCACAGATGTACACACACAGACAGACACACACACACACACACACAGCCACACACACACACACACACACACACACTGGATGCTGATGCAAGGCTGATGACAAACAGGAAAGGGTCTACAGACTATGCAGTGATGAGCCCAGTAGACAAGAACATGCATGCATGAGAAAGAGGGAGAGGGAGAGGAAGAAAGAGGGACGAAAGTTGTCAGGTTGCGCGGTACTGAGAGTACTCTACTCCTTGAAGTGAAGTTTTGCTCTAACACAAGGCTTCAAAATCATCATCTGAGCACGCTCTCCTGGGACATTAATCTTTAATGACGGAGGGGCCCTTGTCCCCACTCTTATTTTCTCTCCCTTTTGAAATCTTTCACATTCTCTTCCCCTTACACCTCCCCTCCCTCTCTCCTGCCTGTTGTCCTTTAACAATCAACTCTGTCTCCCTATCCCCCTCTCTTGTCCTCCATTTATCTGCACACTCTCCATCTTCTTCCAATTCATTTAATATTCCCTCTCTCTCTCTTTCCCCCTCTCTCTCTCTCTCCATCTCCATCCTTCTCTCAGCCCTTTCTCCTCTCTTCACTGACACGGCCCTTCCCTCTGAGTTCCTCCGCCGGAGCTCAACAGCTGTGCTGACAGGCCAGGGCAGCGGGGTGACAGTCCCCTCCTCAGTGCCTCTCCCCTGGGTGTGGACGTCCCGCCTTTTCCCCTCCATCCCCTCTCAGCTCCATCAGTGTCATTTGTCATGTATAATGTAAGTACATCCTCCCTTCATTTTCTCTCGCCAGCCCTCCGCCAAGCCAGGCTGTCCCTCTCCCCCTCCTCCCCCTCCAAGGTCCCTCTCATAAAGCTAAGGACAGGAGGCTCCAGATCAAACCTCTCCTGTCTTGTCCAATGGCTAGAATGGGCTGACAGGCAGTCAGTGTCTCTGACTGCACACGTGCTGCTCCTCCATCTCACCCATGTTCTCTGTTCCTGTCTCGGGGTTTGTGTTGCACTGTATTGCACTATATGCCATATATGATTTATATCTGATGAGCGTGAAAGTAGGGAGTTAAATAAGAACAGTGGAAGATATGTGTGTGTTTCAAAGTTTAGTGAAAGGTAAAGTATGAATGCAAATCTGTTTCAGTTAGTATAGCTTAATACCTGGTTATGACTTCAAGCTTACATTTATGAAGTCCAGTTTAGACTTGTATGTCTTGGTTGGTTATGCTGTGTGTCTGTGCCTCACAGCGTATGCCACCAGGTTGTCTGTGGTGAAACCGCCGACAATTATTAAGCTCTGTTGTTTGTGTAATTCTACCCAAGTTGATTACACAGTATTTGTTTAGCAATGGCGGTTCTCTGGTTCTCTTTGCAGGTCGTGTCCAGGATCGTTTAGCTCAGCTGGAGCTGCAACCAGGTCTCCAGGACCGCTCTGATGAATCATTTTTTATTACCAGGCATTAGTCTCAGCCCAGATTTAGCTGTAATTGCCATGGCAACAAAAGGTCAGAAGCATATTTTCACTCTGTGCAATAATAGCAATGAGACAGTGGTTTTGTGGTGCAAGTGTAAATGTCCTAGGCTACTTAGTGTTCCTGTAACACCACATCATGCTTTCCATCTGACTGCCATTTACTTTGGCGGGTACCAGATGGAACACCAGGGCATGTTAGCATGTCACTGGAACTGAAGACATTCACAAACACAGGACATTACCTTTCCAAACCTCATTTGCTCATCATATGCCAACGCTAACGCTAAGGCCAACGCTATGCAGGTTTAAAAGTCATGACAAAATCACGCTACTCTATGTTTTTGACAGCAGGACACATCCAAGTGCCTCAACACCATTTTAATGTTGCAACACACCACTGTGAAATTGTCAATTTCAACAATTCAACAGTTTATGTCTGCAGTTTTGCAAAAATAATACAGCACATACAAATCTCTTCAAAAAGGTTTGGCCTGATTAAAGATGTAATAACCCTAACTGTTTTGCTGGAACAAAAATGCAATGTGCTGCAATGTCTTAAAAATGAGTTTTGAGGGAGAACAACACAACAAACGCACACCTGTTATCATACCAGTGCCTCAGTCTTGATCCTACTAGATTGGAATGCAGTAAGTGACAGTAGTCAGAGTGACACAGGGACATTTTGGAGGTGTCCTAGGTGCAATTACACTTTAATTGTGTTGTTTAGGAAGAAGCTCCGGTGCAGTTTGAATTGTAATGCACTGTGTTAATGACTCATTACCAACCCACAGATGGAATATGTTCACGGGGAAGGAGAAGGACAGTGACTAAACAGAACAGACATGAAGGTAAGAGAGTATACAAGTACAGACATGAAGGTCAGAGAGTATACAAGTACAGACATGAAGGTCAGAGAGTATACAAGTACAGACATGAAGGTCAGAGAGTATACAAGTACAGACATGAAGGTAAGAGAGTATACAAGTACAGACATGAAGGTCAGAGAGTATACAAGTACAGACACGAAGGTAAGAGAGTATACAAGTACAACGCTTATATTATACAACTACTTTATTGCACCTTTACTGTGCTTGGCAGAATGGTGTCTGACAGTGACCTCCACACACTCACTGGAAGAAGAAATAACAGACATTAACTTGTCCTCCTTCATCATTTTTTTGGATATAAATGATAATGTATCAGGCAATGTAAATAGTCGACTTGCACAGACTTTGAGTAATGAACAACCGTATTCCGACTTTCGGAAAAGGAAATGTGTGTCCTTCAAATCTGTTTATCAAATCCAGCTGGCATCTTCATTGCGTCGGGGAGCCTAGTCTGAGCATATTGTTTATCATACATAATGCACACAGGAGGTGATCTGGATGATGGCAGCTCATCTTTGATCTCACGCGATGCTGATTAACTCTGCATTACTCCTCAGGATCACTTTAAGTCATTCCATAAATATTATTAGGGGAGTTACAGGGAAGTGGAAAACCTCAGATTTATTTGACAAGAACTGATGTTGATTTAGTAGTGCTCTTTAAAATACTTCTGGTTATTAACTGTTTACATTTCATATCAGGCACACACACACACACACACACAAAAGAGTTAAATAAATATAAACTATAACCATACCCTCTTGCATGGAATAACACCCATATGTCTGCTAAAGGTACCTGCTACCATATCCATGTCATAGAAGAAGATTTATCAAGTGTCCACTCTGATGCTGAGAGAACTCCAGTTGAAATGGTAATATATTCATTAGTGCTCATAGAAAGGAAGGTATCCCTAGACCCTTACTTAGTTTCAACACCTACATCTCCCATCACTCACACACACACACACACACAGGCACTCAGACCACACACACACACACTTTATTCTCCAGTGGGGGGATGGTTATTTCACAACAGTTCTAACATGTCTGTGTGCACACAAACACACACACACACACACACACACACACACACAATGTTGACCTTTCTTTCCCATCAGTGTGAAAACATCCTCTCTTAAATCAATTCACAGACTGCAGCCTGCGCCGTGTGAAAGGCTAGCAGACACATGTGGAATGCTAAGAGCTCCTCTCGCCCCACACACAGACTCCACTCCACTCCAAACCTATCCCCACACACACACCCACACAGATCTCCACAGTAACGCTTTATTGATAAATATGAAAAACAATTTTTGTATTTTTATTTTTTTGTGCTTTGTGACAGGCAAGATACACAACAGAAAGACTCTGTGGAGAGCATATGTAGATGTACTGAACACAGGCAGCAGGTGTTATCAGAGAGCAAAAGTGTGGGAGTGAGAAAGAATGAGAGAGAGAGAGAGAGAGAGAAAGAGAGAGAGTGAGAGAGAAAGAGAGAGAGAGAGAGACAGAGAGAGAGAGAGACAGAGAGAGAATGAGAGAGAAAGAGAAAGCGAGAAAGAGAAAGAGAGGGCATCTGCATTAGGCCCATGGTGGGTGTGAGGAGCGCTGGTTTAATATTTGAGTGGGAATCAATGGCAATCCTCGGCGCCTTGGAGATTTCCCTGCAGACCCTGTCTAATACTGCCTCCCTGCACCCGCACAACCGACTCATCTGTTTAATTTATCTCCCTAATAAAGCTGCAGTGGAGACTCCTTTTGAAAGACGTACACGATTAACAGCCGCAGTCTCAGCATCCTCCACACTTACAGTAGTTTTCCAGAATTCCAACATCCCCAGCTTACTGCTCTTGGGTTGGAACCGTGGTCACTGTTGCTGTCCCTGTTGCACTGTGTGTGTGTGCGTGTGAGTGTATGTGTGAGTGTGTGTGTGAGTGTGTGTGTGTGTATGTGTATGTATGTGTTTGTGTGCGTGTGTGCGTGTGTGCGTGTGTGCGTGTGTGCGTGTGTGCGTGTGTTTGTGTGTGTGTGTGTCTTCAGACAGAAGTGTAGGGGAGACTGAGGGAGATTGCGGTGTGTGTTGTACATGCTGAACGGCAGACATGACACACTGTGCAGTGCCAAGGGAGGTCTCCACTCTCAACAACCTCAGTACTGCAGAGTCACTTTCTTATCTTTGAGTGTATTTTTCTTTTTGTGTGTGTGTGTGTGTGTACGTGTGTGTGTGTCTGTTTATGGACAATCTGGACACTTGAGTAGTAGCAAGGGGGAAAAAGGTGTGTATGTGAGTTTGTTTGTGTGTGTGTGTCTGTGTGTTTGCAGTCCACACAACAGATGTTGGCACGCCTCCGAAGCATGATTCAGTGTGGAGCTCTGGAGGAGAGATGAAGGGGCTCTGTGCAAATCTGAGCCGCGATGTTGGACACATGGCATGAGAAGAATGGGAGGTTTTTTCTGCTTGACCGCTAAAAACACTCCCCTCCCCTCTCTCTCTTCCTCCCTCTTCCTCTCTTCCTCCCCCTCTCTCTTCCTTTCTATTCCTTTCTCTCTCCCTCTCTCTCTCTTCCTCTGTTCATCTGACCTGCCTGAGTAGAGGAGAGGAAAAGTATGTATGGGTAATGGCAGGAACAACAAAGGCTGGGAATACTGGAATGTTTGGAGTGAGTTTGGCTTGGCCCCCGCTGCCTGGAACTAGTACACACCCTCACACTCTATACTCACAATGCCAGTACAGAAGCACAAATCATTATCATCATCATCATCATCATCATCATCATCATCATCATCATCATCATCATCATCAGAGACACAAACAGAATGACAGAGAACTGTCAAATAAATAACACTGCGTTCTTCAGAGCGTCACCAAGATAAGCGGCAAGTTTTTTTAGTTTTTTTTGTTTTTGTTTTGGTGTCGTTCTTTACCATAGAAAAAAAAAGGCTACACATGCTTAGTTATTTTTCCTCCATACTGACGGCTCTCGAAAGGATTCTGTTGCAACAAGTGAGATTATGGATGAAAAGTCTTACAAAACAGGAGGCTACTGGAACTCAGTTAGGATAAGAAATAGACACATAGAAAACCAGCACAAACCTACAAATGTTCACAATCACACACACACACATATATGCACACACATGCACACACATGGACATACTCAAACACGCACACACACACAAACACAAACACTCTCAAATGCTTTCTCTCATTTACACACACACACACACACACACACACACACACACACACACACACTCTCTCTCAAATGCGCTTTCTCACAATAACACACAAACACACACTCACACACACACGCACACACGCACCCACACACACACACCCACACACTCAAAGAGAGAGGTGGGGATGAGGAGGGTTTAGGAAGAGTGAGAGGATCTGTAGAGCTAAAAAGAGTCCCAGAGCTGTGTGTGTGTGTGTGTATGTGTGTGTGTTTTCTTCCAGGACGCCTCTCTCTCTCTCATCGTGGGGGTCGGCTGTGGCACGCGCAGTCACAGCGCTCGTGGTGCTGCAGGTGGATCTCCTGAAGAACCCATTGCGTTCGAAGCCGCTTCCTGAAGTAGCCAGGGCTAGGGGCGAACTTTAGCACCTGAGGGAGGGAAAGAGAGAGAGAGAGAGTGAGAGAGCAGAAAAGAGGGAAAGGACGGAAGGAGAGAGTTGGGAGGGAGAGAGGGAAGGAGAAAGTGTATGTGTTGGCAAAAGGAAAATATAGAAAGATAGTGAAGCAGGTGAGAGAGAGAAAACTTCTGTAAGCAAAAAGAGTTGTTGTGACAAGACCAGATTGCAAAACTTCAACCTCGTCCTGTCCACCTGCCATGTGAATGTGTTCACCCGCTCCTTTGGAGTGTTTGGTTTGGACTCGTTGCTCCTCCACATGAAAGCAGATGTTTTCTCAGGGGTGTGTATGTGTTTGGTGATCGGGGGAATTATGTTAAAGTAAGAGTGTGTATGTGTGTGTGTGTGTGCGTGTGCGTGTGCGTGTGTGTGTGCGTGTGTGTGTGCGTGTGTGTGTGCGTGTGCGCGTGTGTGTGTGTCGGTGTGTGTGTGTGTGTGTGTGTGTGTGTGTGTGTGTGCGTGTGCGTGTGTGTGTGTGCGTGTGTGTGTATGGGAGGTGGGGTGGTGTTGACAGTGGCCTGACACTCCTGGCACTGAGTGAGTGGCGGGTGTCTGATGCCTTGAAAGAAAATCTCTCACTCTGGAGCGCTGTCAAGAGCCGCTGCCAACCGCCTCGCACAGCAAGATTTATAGATCCGGCAGCGGACGCACCCGGCGAACCCTGGGCCTCAGCCGAGTACGGCGATCCGGCTGACAGACAAGGATTCACCCCTCTCGTTTACACACATCGAACAGCAGAGTTTACATAGAAACAGTGGCGTTTCTACATTAGGGGCAGGTGGGGCACTGCCCCACCAGATCCAGATGACACTGTTGTGCAGAAGGCTTAATACATTCGTACTTCGTGGCAAATACATACGTATATATATTTTTTTTTATGCAAAGTAACGTGAATATGTGTGTGAATCAACTTGACTCACAAGCATTATAGTCTTGTTTTGGAGTATTTAGATTCGATTTGTGTGTTTTTCTGCCTGTGTGCTTGCGTTGTGAAATGCTGCTCTCTGCTGTCCCTCCCTTTCCGGTGGGGCAAAGGCCCACGCTGCCCCACTGTTACCATGGAAACACCAATGAGCGTGAACCACACAGGCCAAAGTTAACATTGAGCGGTGGTGCACTTTCAGATCTGCCCCACGAAATCTGCCTGTCAACTAGACTGGAATAATGCGAAAAACACGAGAACTGTACCCCGTGAAAAAAAAAAAAAATACAGTCAGATCAATGCCAGTGACAGTACTGATAGATAGCTATTGCTAGATTTAGTTTTTTAATTCATACAATTAATAACGTAGATTTTTGTTGAGTGTGCAATTTAGTAGAAATCAAACGTTTGGGACCACACAGACCAGTCGACTTGATCCTGCTGCAGCCTGGTGAAAAAGCAACTCGAACTTTCAAGATGGAAAGGTTTGAGAGAAAGACATGGCTAACTGCTAGCACATCAAATCGAGCACTGTTCTGTTTTCCATGCCTTCTTTTTGCAATTGGTAACAATGCAGACTCAGTTTGGACAACGGATGGATTCAAAGACCTGTAGCATCTGGCAGAAAGAACACTGAAACACGAAAGCTGTAAACCCCATAATCAATTGCGCCCTGAAATAGGGACTATTGGGGCAGGTCAACATCATGGCACAGCTAGATAGTGCATATCAGCGGAACATTTTAAAGCACAACAAACAGACAGAGGAGAATCGTTATGTACTGGGGAGGCTGATATCGTGCATAAACCTCTGTGGGAAGTGCGAACTTTGAGGCGATGTGCGAGGGCGAAACCAGACTGAAAAGACACTACGATTCTGTGAGTCAAACTTTTTTTTGTTTTAGCTGATGGATGTATCAATGCAATCTGCAAGAACAAAGTTTCATTCATTTAGCAGATTGTTTTGTTTCTGTTATTTGTTTCAGGTGTGCCTTTTGCTTCATATTGTATGCCACACATGTGCCACAAGCTTAATAAATTATGCAAGTTATTTGAGCTATATGTCTGTCTAATCTTTTTACTTTGTTGCAATCATTTTACTTTAATGCTGTATTATAGGCAACATCTTTGTGTCGCGTTGAAGCATGTGAAATGCATTTGAAATAGGATTTCTGGCACTCAAAATGCAGTCCATAGCATATCTTACTGGTCTATATAGGCCTACTGCTTAAAATAATCAGCTACCTCTATTTTTGTGACGGTGAAATGACGTCATACAAAATTGCCCCATCAGAAATTTCAGGCTAAAATCGCCACTGCATGGAAAGGCCTCGGACGGAGCGTGAGCTAGTTGGACGGGACAGGACAGGACAGGACAGATAGAGACTAGAGCCAGCACAGCTGCGCTAAACACAGATGCAAACGGCCGAAACCAAGAAGATTTGTTTACGTTCCTACAGCCGCCGGTTCAGTAGTTACCGCTTGTGGGAGATGTTTTTTTTGGTTATTATTCCTGCAGAGGAGTAACTCAAGCTTAAGAATGTAGAATGTTTTCCTACGGTTTGAATAGCTCGATTAGCTATGGTTGGAGGGCTCACGGAGGCCCAGGGAATGATGAGTTGTTTTTGGGCAGACGATCCTCCGGACCGCCCTCGGCAGCCCTTTTGAACTATTCTCGGGAGGGCTTGTGTTTTGCCGTATCATTATGTCTAAATGGCGTGTCCTGCCTGGGACCATCATATCCCAGATCTGGCATGGAGAAATTACAAAAATGTGAGGAGAAATGCTTTCAGCCCTGACACCGTGGAAAGCCAAGGAGAGGAAAGTGATACAGTCAGACATGGGAGGAGAGCAGCACTTCATCAGTGTAATATTATTCCCTCAACAGTCATCACTTACAGAGGGGGGAGAGAGAGCGAGCCAATGCATGCACTCAGACACACACACACACACATACATACACACACACACACTTCTTTAGAGAGAGTTTACCTTTGCATTGAACTGTTTACACACAGCCCAATCAGAAAAAAACAACACATTCCTCAAAGATGATGTCACCGTCCAACAGTAGCAGAGGGAACTGCCTCGCCTCTCTCGCGATCCAGCCCCAAAGATGAAAGATGAAGTGAAGAGTGAAGGGAGAGTTACGGAGAGAGAGAGAGAGAGAGACGTTCTGTTCCCTAGCTGCTAAGGAATGCTAAGATAATACAGTGGCTGCGGCTCTCAGGTCAGTGAGGGGGGGGGGGGGGGTTCTGCTGGTGTTTCAGGCGCGGGGTACATGAAGGGCTTTTGTGTGCGCCGCCCTGATAAGAGAGCAAGGAGGGGAAGGGAAGGGAACGCCGAAGGGAACGCCGCAACCGCATTCCCAGACGCCGCAGGAACAAAGCAACCCTGCATCAGAAACAACACAAAACACCGACCGGAGGAGGAGGAGAGCAAAAGAGAGAGGGAGAAAGAGAGGGAAGAATAAAAAAGAAAAACACAGCCTGGGTCTCTCAAGTCCAGCATTAAAGGGAGAGGCTGACTCTTCATCAATACCAACATCAGCAGCAGCGTGACACGGTAGGGGTGTGAACACGCTGCGCTACGAGAGACAGCAAGAGAGGAGGTGGCCTAATGCACTTCACTGAAACGTTTGCTGTCTTCATATTGCATGAACTTCATCCGTGCACAGCAGCAGGTTCTCCTTCAACACCCCTGCTAAGGTGTGGTCCAAATGTAGGCAAAAGAGGGCGGGTTTTTTATGCATATACTGTGTTTAATCACGGTAGGGCTATTTTTCAGTGACACTATGGGAGAGAGATTGCCTGACCTATATGACACAAGCTGTTTTTGACACAATCCTGCACTTCTTACACATGCGCGCACATGCACACACACATACACACACACACACACACACACACACACACACCAAACCCTCAGTCAGTGATCTCCTTTACTAAAGCACAGGGCTGTGTTCTATATACAGGGCTGTACTGCTGGCGTATGCTGGTGATAGTGGAGGCCTAGGGAGAGTGTGAGTGAAGGAGAGACCACGGGCTGTGTGTGTGTGTGTGTGTGTGTGTATGTGTGTGTTTCTGTGTGTGTGTGCAATTGTGAGCAGAAGGAGCAGCCATCCGTTCGGGCCAAACGGATGGAAACAATGAAGCGGCTCATACATAAACAACATACTGTGTGCTCTCTCTCTCTCTCTCTCTCTCTCTCTCTCTCTCTCTCTCTCTCATGAAAAGCTGTCAGTAGTGCTTTATTGTAATGTCAAACACACACCGATTTTAGACGGCTTGACTCAAACGTGAGCCATATGGAGGTGCTTTAGTGACATACGATCCAGACGGGTAGAAATAAACCCTTTCAGGGTTCTCAGGCACTGTCAGTCTACCTGGGCCTACTGAAGTACCGGGTGAGACTGACGACTCCAGGTCTGACTGCTTGAAGTTGGCATCAAATGCATGGACTCAAAGCCCTGCAGAAACACTAGCCAATGTATGGAGCTTACAGAATAATAAGGATATTATGTCCCACGGTGGACAGGTGTCAAGAATGTGCATATGAATTCATGGTATTGTAAGTTCTTTGGGGAGCAACTTT
>NC_137928.1:13170697-13183197 GCF_963457725.1 Sprattus sprattus | reverse complement strand
CTTAAATGGTAAATAAAACATATTGAACTGAATTGAACTGACAAGAGTGTGAGCGAGAGAAAGAAAGAGAGTTTGACAGAAACAGACACTAAGAGCACTTTAGAGATAAGATGAAAACGGTGACAGAGAAAACACAAAAACAGGAATGAACATGAGTGAGAAAAAGAGGACTGAGTGTAAGGAGCACAGCCACATGCAGTGTGAGATAGACAGATGCCAGGGGAAAAGTGTTAAAGGAGGGAAAATAACGAGTGAGCGGGCGGGTCTGTGCTGAGTGTCTGGGTGTAATTTGTGTTGAAAGCAAAGTCAACCGAGACAGAGAGAGAGAGAGAGAGAAAGTGTGTGAGAGAGAACGAAAGTCAGAGAGAGAGAGAGAAAGTGTGTGAGAGAGAGAGAGAGAGAGAGAGAGAGAGAAAGTGTGTGAGAGACAACGAAAGTCAGAGAGAGAAGAGAGAGAGAGAGAGAGAGAGAGAGAGAGAGAGAGAGAGAGAGAGAGAGAGAGAGAGAAGAAAAAGAGGAAGAGAGCAGAGCACCAGGAGACAATTATGTGCCTGAAACCATGGGAACATCTTCACATCTAAATCTTCCCGGGCACTTAAAACCCAGCCGCTGCAGAAGACAAAAACCCTCTTTGGCTTTGGAAACACCCAGGGCTTGTCCGGCCAAATCTGTCCCTGCCATCTCCTAGGCCCTTCTGTTAAGCAGATGTCCACTCCAGCCCCGTCCACACTACTTAAAAGGGTCCCTCCCTGAGTCCATTACACCCAGCGCTTCCTCCTTAAAGAATGTAATGAGCTTGTTTTTACAAGGCCAAAAGACTCGTTAGTGCGGGATGACTCAGTGCCATAGTTTGAGACCGAGTCAGCTGGGTAGCTGTTGTGCAGTCATGTCCTGTCACAGCCGCTGTCAGACATACACACACAGTGGTGTAGTGGTCCCTGGAGAAGTGGGTATACTTTTTAGCAGCCCATACAGCACAGGATAAACGCCCTGTTTTGAGAAGTGGGTATACTCAATGCTGACTGAAAAATAAGTGGGTATACTCCGTATACCTGCGTATACCCTGGACTACACCACTGCACACACACACACACACACAAACACACCAGCCACCCCTATGTACTGTAAAAATGTAACTGCGCATCTGTGTGACCCATTTTACCATGAAACCTCCCTCCCATACTCTCCCTCCCTCACTCACTCACTCACTGACACACAAACATAAACAACATACTGGCATCAACTGCATACTTCAAGTGGGTAACTTACGTACCATCATCTGATCAGTGTAAAGTGTGTGAGGCATTTTAAACCACACATCAAAGTCTTGTGTTACTTACAGTCACTGTGTACCAATTGGTAATTTGACTCCTTTTAACACGTGAGTGCTGATTGATGACATGCGATTCTTTGATGCTGATGGAGCTCTCGCCCATTACCAGGACAGAATGTTTAAGTTGTGTGAATCTCCATTTCCCTGAAGAACACAGTCTTACAGCCCTCCGCTTGCTTGCTTGCTCTCAGATGGGCAATTTGCTCAACTTCAGCTCAACTTAAGTTCAGCGCTGACATTAACCATCCAGATTCACATCTGTGCCACAACCACAGTAGCAGCAGCAGCAGCTTGCAGACATAATGACATTTCATAATGACATTTCCCTGGTTAGTCCCGTCCAGATGAGTGATACGTGTGTGTGTGTGTGTGTGTGTGTGTGTGTGTGTGTGTGTGTGTGAATGTGTGTGTGAATGACAGGCACTCACCAGCAGAGAGTAATGGAGCTTGAAGCCGGGCTTGGCCACAAAATAGTTGTCAGACTTGAAGGTGACCTTGATGACATTGGTCTTAGAGGTGATGTGGGGGGGGGCCTTATTGCCACACCAGCGGCCCCAGATGATGGTGCTGGTCTCTGAGATGTCCTCCACCTCCACGTAATCGTACCTGAGACAGGGGTCAGACACAGGAGGGAGACAGCGGTCAGACACAGTCTCAGACATCCGAGGGCTGTCCACTCTCTTTCCCTCACTGACACAACACATCTCGCTCCCAAAGCAAAGCAGCCTACCCAATACAAAGCCATCCAGCTTACTCACAACTCACTCAAAATCACATCTTTATCAGTACACCTAACTGATATTAAGGACATTCATAACAGGCAATACATCTACAACACCGAGTACAGAGAAATGTACACAAGCTGGAGAAAAACATGCTCCACATGGTACAAAAAACTAAATATGTATGGACAATTTAAGCCCACCTATAGACTCATATGAACCTAAAATAAGAATACCCCAGTTATTATACAGCTCTTATCTGAAAGCCAATACTTCAGATGCGATGGAGTGGATTTGATAGCTATCCCAGCCGCCTATGCTACACCGCAGTGTGTTTAGTCATGGCTGGACTCAAGCGAGGAAGCTGGTCCGTGGCTTGAGATTGACAGCTCAGTGGGTTGTTTGGAAGGTGAAGGTGGTGAGATGGTTGGTGGCAAACGGCATAAACACTTGGCTGGTGGCTGATAAGCTGCAGAGACAGGCACAGAAACCTGGCTTGCTCCAGCGATGCCCATCTTGTATAATTAGCTGTATAAATGGATAATTACATAATAGAGCAATAACAGCGACAGTGTGTGCCGTTCAGGCATGACTCATCGAGGGAGCTTGTTTTCGAGTACCGGGGTATAATGTTTTAAAGCGTATTCTAGACAGACACACACACACACACACACACACACACACACACACACACACACACACACACACACACACAGACACACACGCCCACACACACATACACACACGCACACACACGCACACACACACGCACACACACTCATAGTAAACTGTTCTCTTGTTATTTGTCTTTCTCTCTCTGCTTCTTTCATCTCCTTCATCCTTCATTCACCCCCTTGTCTGTGCTCTCTATCCTTCAATTTCTTTCCTGTCTCTCTGTCTTGGCGAAGCTCCTCATGTTTCAGTCCCAAGACAAAGAGAGAGGCAGCTGATTTAAGGCTTTAAGGCCACATGGTTGACCCCATCCGAGAAGAGCTTAGAGCAACAGAGGGATTGAGAGAGAGAAAAAAGAGAGAGAGGAGAGACAGATTGGGAGGGATAAATCCATCTTCACAGAGGATGTTTTGCTCCTGCAAACCACCTTGCCTGGGTAAGTTTGAAACAGTCTATGCCTGTCAAGCATACACACTCACTCTCTCTCAAACACACACACACACACACACCCCTTCCCTTTAGTACATTCAGTAATATTGTCTGCAAAGCACCAACACTCCCACACAGCCAGACATGAAATATCTGACACACACCCTTCTCTCCTCTATTTTTCGTTAGTTCTTCCCTTCTTCTCCTTTTCCTACTTCTCTGTCCATCTTCACTACCACTTTAGTTTATCTCCTACTACTTGTGTTACACTTGCTTTCGCTTGCTTTGTGCAGTAACAGACGCACATATTTAATGTGTGAATAAAGCCAATTTTTAATTTGAATCACTCTGCTAATTCACATTTAGATTTTATGGTCTGATAGCGGCCTAATTATCTTGGAGTTTTTGTCTCATTTTCTAACTGCGTGTCCCTACATTATTTTGTAATCAGATACATGCTTGGTGGAGGAGTCTTCTTTTAGTGCTAATTAAAAAGGTTTTTGGTTAGTCTCAGTAACATCTGACCGAGGAGATGCCTATCTCAGGGTCCTAAGCTAACATGTTTTCTAAATGCGTTCATAATTTCTGGTATGTTAATGGCCAATGGAAATCTTCCCAGCTCTGCCCTGGTGTTTTCATTTGATTTTTTTGGAAAATTTGACATACATCTGGATTTGACAGAATTCTGGACGAATTCTTCAGTTCCTTTCTCATGTCTTTCTTTAGCGCTTTACAAAGCAATACACATCTTTCCTCCATTTCTGCCCTCTCTCTTCCTTTTCACATCAGCTTCCTCTTCATCTCTCTCTTTCCTTCATCTCCATACAATTGTATCCTGCACCGTTCCCACCCTCCAGCCTCCTCTTTTACTTACTTGCAGACGTCGTTCTCGGGCTCCTCCAGGCCGAAGTGGCTGTTGAAGTCCAGCAGGATGCGGGTGTTGGCGGGGGACAGGAGCCTCCAGGTGAGGAGCAGGTTGCGGGGGTAGGCGTTGGGGTAGCGGGGGCTGTGCAGGAGGCCGCTGCCAGTCACGTCGATGGTCTCCTCCCTCCGGTACAAGTCTGTGAGGTGATTGCTGTCTGTTAGTGGTCACAACTTGTAGAAGTTAGTGTGTTTGCTCATCGGAGATGGGACACAAGACATGCATATGTACACACACGCACACACACACACACAAACACACACACACACACAGACACACACAGACACACAGAGACACACACACACACACACACACACACAGACACACACACACAGACACACACACACACACACACACAGACACACACATACACACACACAGACACACACACACACAGACACACACAGACACACACAGACACACACACACACACACACACAGACACACACACACACAGACACACACAGACACACACAGACACACACACACACAGACACACACAGACACACACAGACACACACACACACAAACACACACACACACAGACACACACAGACACACACAGACACACACAGACACACACAGACACACACAGACACACACAGACACACAGACACAGACACAGACACACACACACACACACACACACACACACACACACACACACACACAGACACACACACACACACACACACACACAAACACACGACAAAAGGAGGAGAGACGACAAAGAGGACAACACATACATAATGACAGCAGGCTCAGGCAAATTGGGTGTACGCAAACATTCAGAACACATTTAAATAATGTTCAATTCACATAATCACACACATTATCATTCTGCTTCCACACTCCCATATGTTAGCAACAGTACATTATACAGAACGTTTGTTCCACGCATAATTCAACAAAATAACATAAAGAAATCCTACAGATTAAAGCAATTATGCAAGTAAGTGTAGAGATTGACCATAGAATCAAGAAAAAAATACATGGCTTTTCTCCATCGACGTCAAAGGGAATTTGATGGGGTGTACGAGTTTGTGAATGGTGCCAAATACAACAGAGGCTGGCCCAGAAGCACTCACTGCTGTTCACAGTCACAACTGGGGGAGTGTGTCTGTGATATTGACCAGAGCCGTGTGTGTGTGTTTCTTGTGTGGGCTGGTGTGTGTTTGGCTGCCCTTCGCAAAAAAAACACTCGTTCATCATGCTCCACACCCCCTGAGAGCTTGCCTGCCGGGCTAGCGCTTGGCATTCTGGGTAGCTGTCAGAGACTGGAGTGATGTGTTTCATGCTTATGCTATTTATTTTAAATTCCCCCACCTCCCCAAACAACACAACAAACTTCATATCTGGAACTGCCAAACAAGAACATGCGATTACATAGCCTCTCTCTCACCAAACACACACACATATATATATATATACGGTATGTGTGTGTGTGTGTGTGTGTGTGTGTGTGTGTGTGTGTGTGTGTGTGTATGTATACACACACCACATAGAGCCTGTTGAGAGAGTTACACAGTGCAGGTGACTTTGACTTTGACTGTGAGAGATCACTCCTCTGGTGGAACCTGGCCTATCCCTTTAACCCCACTAGTCTCCCATCTGCACTCCTCCCGGGTGGCCTGAGATAGGAGATGGACTTCTGACTCTCTGATCTCTGACAGACAGAGGCTGTTCTAAAAATCTCTTTAAACTCCTACGCTTTGAAGCTCCCTGGACTCTGAGAATCGCGCTATACTACGTAGGCAGGCGTGAGCTTTTTTGGGAGGTAAAACATTGACCGTCGCAACGTCACTAGTAGTATAGGAGCCCACAGCTGGTTGGAATCGTCCACCTTACTGCCTCCAACACACAGCTTGGCTGATGCAACAATGGTATCCATAGCGATCATGCCAGTCCTGGGAGAGACCACTGTTCTTTTGCCTTTTAAAAAAAAGGCTACAAAATGTAAAGTGGAATGCAACGATGCGAAGGAGGGGATAATTTCAGCTCAGCTGAAGACATTTACATATATAGTGGCTGTTCTGAAGACACTAATATTCAAATGTCATTACAGGTGTGTTGTCTTTTTTTCCGCCGAGGCCAAGGTTTGGAGGCTAAACTCAAAATGATGACCCTGCTCTTTCTCCCCCCGAAGCAATCCATGTCCTCCACGCCAACAGATCAAATTACAATAGAAGCAGGAATCAAGCGCATCACAGTATAGCAGAATAAAGTGATTTAATTACAGCACCTGACTACAGCCAGGGTCAAGAATGATCAGATGGGATCTATAAGACTCAAGTGTCAGACAAAAGGCCTCGTTCCACATTGTTCACAGCCCTGTCTTCATCAAAGCACCTGCCAGTCAGACGGGATTAGCAACAGCCAGTGTCACGGGCGAACAACCCCTTCCTCTTTCATCGCATGTGCCAAAACAGTCAGCTGTTGACAGCTGTCAGTCAAGGGGTCAGAACATGTGAGCGAGAGAGTGTTAGAGTGTGAGTGTGAGTGTGTGTGAGTGTGTGTGTGTGTGTGTGTGTGTGTGTGTGTGTGTGTGTGTGTGTTTTTGTGTGTGTGTGTGTGTGTGTGTGTGTGTGAGTGAGAGAGAGAGAGCACTTCAAAAATGAACTGTCGCCCTGCTGTCCATCAGCTCCCCCTGTGGCACATTAGGGAACAACCAAAGGCGACTCGTCCCCAAAAACTATGGTGTCTTGCACCAAAATGCATTCGCAGGTGAATTCTCATTTTGCATGTCTGCGCAGTGCACAGCTAATGGGCTCACTGTAACTGAGCATCATCACTCATATAGACTATCAAAATAATACGTTTAAATATAGCCGCAAGCAGCGACCAGCAGAAGAGAAGGAGACATTTCACTAAATGTGGAATGTATCCAAAGAATGTGGTAATTTTTCGAGCTATTGCTCAAAAAGTGCTTTGGGCCCTACCTCATTTCAGGGGATGTGGCACTAAGAGAAAGGCACACCCAGGGACACAATTATTCCTCTATTCTGTATCAGCCATGTGGGGCTACAACCATACCACGTCTCATGTGGATTGGTGAAGTCTTAGTACATGATATCGCTGACCACAAATATGTGAACCAAAGGAATAAGAACAATAAGAAAAAAACTTATGATTGCCTGCATGCATGCAGCAGTGGTCAAAATGAAAGGAGAGAACTGAAAGCATCTCACTGTAAAACTTCTTTTACATCAATGCTACAATCAAGGTTCAACCCACGCTACCCTTAGGTCTGAAAGGGTTAACCGGTGTTGTCTCGAGGAGGATCGAAAAGGGTCGAGGTCACCTTGACGGGGTTGTGAGTACTTGAATGGGAGGGGGTGGGCATTAGAAAACCACAGTACGAGAAACCACATCTATTTCTAAACGCAGGCACTGACATTGTAGCGCAATGAGCTAATTGTGAAAGATAAGGTAACAGCAACGGAGGCCAAAAACCATTGGAGAGAGTGAGGGCGGTTCTCTGGGGTGGCTGTGGTTTGGGCTATGTAAACCTGTGGTGGTTTTTGGGCCAGCCCAACGTCTGAGTTATGACAGAGGAGATGATGGTTCTGGTGCTTAACACTCACAAAGCAGTGCTCACCATAAAAACACCCCTCAAAACAGCATGGCAAAGGCTGTGAGATTCTTTTTCAATCTTGAAGTTGTTGTTTTTTACTGTCAGCAAATGGTTCTTTGTGTGGAGAAGTTCCGTGTTAAAGAATTGTGTACAAGCACCTTTGTGTGTGTGTGTGTGTGTGTGACTATATGTGTTTGTGTTTGTTCCAAGAGTGTGTCTGTGTTCTCTGCTGCATCCTGTCATCATGTTCTCCTGTGTCCACACAGGCCCTCAGGTCATTCCTCCTCATGTTCTTTTATCAGAGGCAACTGCCGTTTCCAAACATGCTGCATCATGTTTGGACCCAAGGAAAGGGAACATGTCTCTGTGTCAGAACGAGCTCTACTCTTTCTTTTCACCTCACTTCTCTTTCTGTCTTTTTTTTGTTCCCTTCCCCCCCTGGAGGGGTTGAGGGGGTTGGATGATGTTAACATCCAGCCAGCCCACACAGATGTTTTCAGTGCTTCCATGTTTGGAAGGGGCCTATCTACCAGAGCATTTCTCAAGACATGTCCGAGTGACGGGAGAGAGCGTGCGAAAAAGAGAGCAAGAAAGCGACAGGGAGAAATAGAGAGGGTCAGAAAGGTAAACAAATGGAGGGCAAAATAGCACATGTATAAACAGAGACTGAATCCACCAAGATAGAGACAGAGAAGGGGGATAAGAGAAGACAGACAGAAATATAAACAGACACACAGAAGGAAGGAAACATTTAGGAAGATAGATCGTTCAAATCGATGTGACAGACTTGTGACGAACCTGATGGATGGACAGACAGACGGTTGAAGGCACAGACTGATTGATTGATTGATTGATTGATTAATGAATTGATGGTTGATTGATTGATTGATTGATTGATTGAAAAAATCAACAGACACAAACACACAGAGAGATTGCTGGACAGAAAGATTGGACAGTAGATTGATATGTGGATGGATAGATACATTCTTAGGTTTATGGAATGATATGTAGACGTATAAAATGGATAGATGGGTGGATGGATGGATGGATAGATAGAATTATGGATGTATGGCTGAGCGGAAGGATGGCTAGGCATTAGAGTGTCAGTGTAGTGGAGATCTCAGAGTCTGCATGTTCCTGGGGCTCTGCCTCAGCTGGGCCAGTGGGCGGTCCTGCCTCCACCCGAGCCTCCTCTGTGAGAGTAATGGGACACCACTACCCACAATGCACTGCATCACAGTGAGATACACTGAACCACATCCAAAAGACACACAGACACACTCACACCTCCTCCAGTCACCATCAAAGTAAGAATAGTTTTCTATTTTCAAATACATTTTTAGTTTGTTTTTGTTTTTGTTTGAATTCAATCAGAATTTCTTCACTCCCTTTGGTAATCACCTCAATCATGTCACATCAAATTCGGAATTCGTTAAACTCTCCAACATCAGGTCGCTAACTGTCATTTCGCCTGACATTGCTGCAAGTCGCATTCACTTTTCATGGTCTCTCTCGTCGCTACATCGCTGCCGGTCTTTTCCTGTGTCTATGGGTCTTTAGTCCATCCATGTAGGCTATACATCTACCCATCCTCATACATCCGCCCCATCCGTCAATACATCTATCTGTCTATTTCTCAATCCATCCAGGCCATCCAACTGTCTCTCTATAAATCTATAATCAGTAGTTCATGAATTTACCCAGCGCAGCACACCAAAAGGGAAGTCTGAGATTGATGGGAAGATGAGTCCGGTTAGATCCCAGTCCTGATGTAGTATTCCCTAAAGCTCATCCTTCCCCTTTGCCCTCAATGTGCCCTGAAATAACACTTTATAAACCAGTTATAACCAGTTTCCATTCACTGCTCTATCCAAAACCTTCTCAGTTATTATCTTCATGATCTACCAAACCACCCCAGCGTCCATCTCTTCCACCCACCCTCCTTCTATCCACATTTATACTGGCTCCATTTAACTGTGTTCCTCTTCCACAGCGAGATTAAACCCATTCATACTCGAAGAGGCCAGTTAAAACAACGAGGCCAAAATAAATGAGCTGCTTGACATCCATAATGAAGCGCGGCACGGGACATCTGAGGCAAATCACATAACAAAATGTGGCGTCACACACACCTGCTCTGCAGCTCGGGGAGAGCCAAATTATTGCTCCATGTGCTGGGCAGCTGCCCGCCGCAGTGGCCACATCAACGTCCGCCACCACTACCGCCGTGGGCAAGCAGACCCGACTCAAGACACCTCTTCTGTTTTTTCCCTTTGTTCGCCAGACGAGTGCCATCAAGGAAACACCCTCCGCACCTCTCTCTTTTAATTCACTTCACTCGTGAATTAATTTGCTCCGTGATTATCTGTCAGCGAGGGGAGAAAGAGGGGAGAACAACAGGGAGGAGAGGAAGAGAGGATAGGCGAGTGGGAGAGAGGGAGTAATTGTTACACAACAGACGTGTTCAGGGCTGAGGGAATATGTGAGGTTACTGTTCTTCAGAAGGGGATCAGACAGGCACAGACTGGGAGATGGAGATGCAGGGAGTAGGTGTGAAAAAAAGATAAGGGTAGCTAGAAAAAGAGAAAGAGATAGAGAAAGAAAAAGAAACTGCCAATGAGTAAGAAAAACATACATGTGATAGAGAGGGTAAGTGGAAGACAGCGGAGAGACAGGAATATGAGAACAGGGATTCAACTTCTAATTTTCAGAGTGCCTGAGTGGATGCTCGTAGAAACAAATGCGTTCCTTCTCCCAACAGGAGCCCCCTTCCCCAGTCACCTCGTCTCCGTGCCTCAGTGAAACAAACGAGCGGAGCCGCGCCGTCAGACCCTATTACCCGCTCACTCCTCTGACCCCTCCACTGGTTCAGGTGGCGGAGTGGCCTTTCAGCGGAGGTGTTTAATATTTATTCAGCCCGCTAAAATAACAATGAGGTCAACGCGCTTCAGTTAGCGAGAACAACACGGGACTGGAATAGGAAGCCGGGGTACGACCGCCTTTTCACTCGGCTGTGCGCTTTCTGCACACACTCTGTCGCATTCCACATAGAGCGTGTAGAACTTTTGGGGGGCGCGCTAATCCATACTGCAGGGAAATTTAGCATAACGTCTAAATGGATTTAACTGGAGCCGTCAATATTTAGAATCATCAGCGGGGGTAGGTATTAGCCCACGAGGCGAAAGCGCTTGTGGTAATAAAGGAAGTCTGACCTATCCTGCGCACTATTAGATCAATGTGGACTGAACCACCACAGGGCAAATGTGCTCCAAACTCCAAATCTATGCAATGGAGATAGACTGTTGTCAATGCTCTGTCCAGGAAGTCATTAAAGGCATTTCCTTGAAAGCTCTTTGGTTTTATAATTCAGAGAGAGAGAGAGAGTGTGTGTGAGTGAGTGAGAGGATACTAGTATGATAGACAGAGAGAACAAGAGGGTGCGAGTAAGAGAGAGAGAAAGAGCTGTTATAAGTAACCGACCAACTGCTTTAAGTACTGTAAAATATATGCATTCTACTGTACATGCAAATGCCACAACAGTTGGCCTAGAAGGGGAAATTGAGTCACAGATACCAGACGCCTGAGGTCCTTTTTTCACAGGGACCTGTTTCTCATTAGTGTCGAGGTTTAACGAGATGAGTAGATGACACAAATCTAGTCGTTAAGGAATCAAACATGTCAGCTAGTGATTCCCCCCATGAGGTCATTCACATCATGAGCCAGCAGTGAGGACAACACCCTACGCCCTCAGCTGAAACTGCTGCTAAGTCTGCCGTCTGCTAAGTCTGTGTCTGTGTCTGTGTCTGTGTCTGTGTCTGTGTCTGTGTCTGTGTCTGTGTCTGTGTCTGTGTCTGTGTCTGTGTGCGAGTGCGAGTGCGTGCGACCGTATCTTATTATTTTGAAGACTGAAGATTAGATTTGTTTTACAAAGAAGTATTATAAAGAACTTTGCCAGACAGAAAGGCTCTTTGTGAACACAGCAATACATTGAACCATAGAACCATCCCCAGCACTCTAGAGTGGGCTCTTAAAGAGTCCGCTTGTACAGTCAGTCCTTAAAGGTCGCGCACTTCTTTAAAAGTGTGTAACACACACATGTTAATCCCATACCCAGAGTCCCCCCACGGGTCTCACAGCCCCTCATAGCCGTTACGCTGCACTCGCTTTCACAAATCAGCATGCTTTAGCACGCGGCATTGCTGATTAGTCGAGGGGAACACAGTGCCATTAAATCCCCCTCGTCTCCTGACTATTCTCCCAGCGCTTTGAATATTTGATGGGGAGGTATTTAAAGAGTGGGCTCTGGGACAGGGGCAGGATGTGTGTGGGGAAGCTGATCACACCCTAGCTGGGTTTGGCTACAGCTATGGAGTTATTTCATAGAAACTTGAGAGAGCGACAGACTGCCACTCCCATTCATGTTAATGGTCCATTCTATGCTAGCTACTTGGTCTATGTACGTGCGTGGTGCTTAGTTTTAGTACCAAATCTATGAAGAGCCAATCGCCTGACCTGCAAGAGTGCACATGACCAATGGTAGCCAAGACTGTGAAAAGGTATCTGTGACTGGAGGCACACAGGTGAAGATGGGGGGAAAAGGAGCATGTTGTATTGTCTCCAGACACAGTCCAGTGGGTCACCTGAGCAAGTCATTTACAGTGGAACGTTCTAATATCTATACAAAAAAAAGGAAAATAAACAATAACACAACCATCAAAACAAAAGTTGAAGGCAAACTAAGGATGGTCAATAATCAAAGCAAAAGTAACTGTAGCGATTACAGAGATCTCACCCAGCTGAAATCGTTTGAGGCCTAACACCATTCAGTAGTGTCTGCACACCACACTG
>NC_137928.1:13163197-13165697 GCF_963457725.1 Sprattus sprattus | reverse complement strand
TCCGGTTCACCCTGTCGGGACTTATTTTCCGATAAGGACCTGCGTTCTATACATTATCCCTTACATATTAGACACACCTGCTCGTATGGATGATTGTCTGAACTCTCTTATTGGAACTTAACTATATTCCTGTGTGTTTTCTTTTTCTAGATGAGCTGGCTATTGCGTGTTAAATACGATTCTATCTATCTCAGTTGTAAGTCCCTTTGGATACAAATCTCTGAACGACTGCACAAGACCAACACACACAGCCCCAACTCTGACCAGAAGCAAGCAGCTCCAGCTCCTCGTTACCTATAAAGCCCCAGCTGAAAGGGGGGATCAACCAGCCTTAGCCACTCTTTACCTCCTCTGGGCCTGTAAGGGGAGGCCCTAAAGCCTAAAGACTCCTCTCTATAAAACACATGAGGGCCAATATCAACACTCCTAACACCTACTCACACACACACACACACACACACCACAGACACAGACACAGACACAGACACAGACACAGACACAGACACAGACACAGACACAGACACAGACACAGACACAGACACACACACACACACACACACACACACAAACACACACACACACACACACACACACAGACACACACACACACACACACAATAAAACTGCCCTGTTGTGTGTTCTTCCCTGACCTCACAAGACGATGGCCTTAAGGCGGGTCAAAATTAATAAAAACACTTAGATTTTCCGAACCCTTTATTCATCCCCCTAAATCCAGAGCGCTCCTCTGAAGGCCTTTTTAAAGTTCACAGTAGCGAGACCAAATCTCTCCTACGCTACACGCCTGTGATCTCAGAGGACGATATGGCCGTTGAGAGCCACACCAGGACCAATCCTGTTCCAGACCCTGGAGTACGCCAGGGACAGCATCACTGCCTCTGCCTGCTGTGGTGTGTCTGCCATAATGCCAGAATGAATGAACATGATTTCTAGTACCCTTCAGTGTGGAAAATGGCCTAACTGTAAACAAGAGTTTCCAGGGCTAAACTATTAAATCTCACTAAATCTCCACTTCTGCCCCATTTACCTACACTACTGGGGCAAAATAACCCTTTTAAGCGAACTCTTAGTTTTAAAGCAATATTCAAATGAAAACTCCTCCGAGGAACATCCAAGCTAATGAAGGACCTCTTTTGCAGAATGTGTTCTGTGAGAAAACTTGAATGTTCTTTAAGAGTTCATTGAGAGTCTGTCTGACTGCAGGGTACTCTCTTGGAGTCGGTTGCGGTTGTTGTTGCTGTTTGTGTGGTGTTGTTGTGCTGTCTGTCTGTCTGTGTTGTTGTGCTGTCTGTCGGTCTGTCTGTGTTGTTGTGCTGTCTGTCTGTCTGTCTGTGTGTACATACCCTCAGAGAAGTTCTGCCAGCTGCAGCTGCAGCAGCCTGCCTGTGTTTCCACTAATGTGACCAGAGGCATCGCCTATTAACTCCACTGTACTCTACATTGCACACCCCCTAGGCCCGCTAAATAGTGTGTTTGTGTGTTTGTATGTGTGTGTGTGTGTGTGTGTGTGTGTGTGTGTGTGTGTGTGTGTGAGAGTGTGAGAGTGTGTGAGTGTGTGTGTGTGTGTGTGTGTGAGTGTGTGTGTGTGTGTGTGTGTGTGTGTGTGTGTGTGTTTGTGTTGAGAACATGAGTGTTTTCATGCGTTTCTCAGAACCGCATGGCATCTGAAGGCATCTCAGGCCACAGCTGCATCTGTGCACCATCGCCGTGGCAGCCAGTGTAGCATCCCATAATACACATGAGACTGCAGTCAGGGGCAGCGGTCAAAACTCAGCTGAGGCTCCTCTCCCTTATCTCTCCCTTTCTTTTCCTCCACCTCTTTATTCTTCACTCCTCTTTCCTCCGCTCTCCTCTACCCTCCTCTCCTGTTTGCTTTACCTTTCTCCTCCTCCCACTCCCCTGCCCCCGCTTACCTTAGTTTTAAATATTTCATCCCTCTTTATTTTACCAACACAGTCACGCACACACACAGAAACACACAGCACACTTATGCATGCATGCAAACACACACACACACACACACACACACACACACACACACACTCACACACACACACACACACACACACACCTAAGCCAATCATTCACATGGACACACTCACGCAAACACAACCCACACTCACACCACATACTAAGACAGGGTCTTATCTTGGCCTTCCACACAGAGTCAAGTGTCAGCTCTGGTCCACATCAGCCTCCCCCTCTCTGAATTAGCCATTCCTCTCCACGAGCACCGTTCTGTGTGCACTCACTATCTCGTCCTCCCCCTCTCTGCTCCTCTTTCTCATCTCTCGCTTCCAGACTCTCTCCCCTCTCCTCTATCTCATCCCCTCACTCTTCCCTCGCTCATGGCCGCAGGGCTTCTGCTCCCTCTGCTTCTGCTGCTGCTGCTGCTGTCCGTCCCCCCAGCCCTCTGAGTCCTGCACTGGAGCAGACAGACAGACAGACAGACAGAGGGACAGACATGCAGACAGACAGACAG
>NC_137928.1:13143197-13158197 GCF_963457725.1 Sprattus sprattus | reverse complement strand
TTGTCTTCAAAATGTGTGCACACCCCTGTTTAATGTCACTGTCATTTTGTGTATGTGTGTAAAGCATTTGTTTATCTTCATAGACTGTCCATTTCTGCCACATTATGAGTGTGAATGTGTGTATCTATGTATCCACTTTGACAGACCACCACACTAAAACTGTCTGTCACTCCACTGCTAAGTTAGTGTGGCTGTGAGTGGAACTGAAATGTTGTGTGTGTATAGTGTATGTGTGTGCGTGGACAGGCTGGGTCCTCCAAGAATCTGGAGGTCATTGGGTTTTCTGTCAAGAATTCTCTCAAACATTGTACCACTCCAGGAAAATGTTACTGTCTTCCAGGAAAATGACCTCAGGCCGGAGGGATGGCACACAAGGCAAGCAACCTCCTGCCAACCAATGACACCGACACACTCACTCAATCACCCACTATCAGCAATGACACACTGTGGCCTCAACTCAAACCTCACAGACCATTTAACTGGCCACAAACACCCCTTAACATGTCCTCAGTGTTTCCTCTGTGTTGCTTCATCAGACTGTGGCAAGCCATGAACATTAACTGCTACTAAAGCTAACCACTAATGCTAACTAGCTCTGAACCTAGCGCTAGCATGTCCTCCTCTGAATGCATAATAATCACAGGCTGGAACATAGCAGTGATGGATGTGTCCAGATTAGCGCGACAGAGATGCCGTCTGAGGTCATTAATCCACCTCACCCCTGAGCCAAGTTATAATGGCTTGGAATTGGCGGCTGTCATTTTTCTGGGCGGAGTGAATCTGTCATTCGGGCCTCTCTTCAGAGACAGAGTTCTTTTTCTGCTCTCTGCCTCACTAATCACACGCTAGTCAGCCACAGCACTGGACTGGTGTCAGATCATACTCACCCTTCAGCTTCTGGTCATTTCACCTGAAGTACTGTCACCCACTGGAGGCGGTAGAGTGATCATAAACACTTTGCTAACATAGGCACTTGTAGGCTAGCCGCTAAACTGACACACCTCAATGACCCCACCTATAACACCATTTACGCTTCACTGATGTAAGAACTGATTCAACTCCTTGCAATCCCCTTCTGTGTCCTTCACACTCCTTTTTCTCTCATTTTTTAAGACATTTTCATCAAGAGGATCTGGCAGTAGGCTAAGTGTAATAAGGGTAATTTTATGCATATAACCCCTGTGTGATTCTCTGAGAGTAGGAACCATGCCCGGACTACTGCTTGTGTATTCCTACCCCTGCCCAGTTGTTTGAACATGCCGAATTCCCTGGTGAGGCCGATCCATCATCATCAGCACAGATCTTTAAACAAGTCTCATCAAAAGCTTTTAAACATGTTCTTGGCATGTCAGTGCATGCACCCCCCTTCCTGTCAAGAAGAGGCAATGGCAGAGATACATGGATAGATAGATAGAGGGAGAGACAGAGAGAGAGAAAGAGAAAGAGAGAGAGAAAGAGAAAGAGAGAGAGAGAGAGAGAGAGAAAGAAAGAGAAAGAAAGCAAGGGAGCAAGAGAGGGGTGCTTTTCAAGCGTCAATCAACCAGGCTCTTCAAAAGGGTACAAGCACCCGGTCAGCGTTTCATGCAGCAGGGTTTTTTTTTTTGTCATGTGAGAGCGCCTCTCGACGTGAACACCATCCAAATGAAAGTCGGGCCCTCTGATGTTGCCATTGCACTTCACTTCACTTAATTAAACACCTCCCAGCCTAGGCCCCACCACACAAAAAATGCCATGTCCTACACACACACCCTCTGGTCTACACACTTCAAATGCCGCTGGGGGGCTGAAGATCTTGATGAGGGGATAACCCTGTTGGGTTTTCATCCAGCACAGAAGACGAGATCAAAATGACGGAGGGCGAAAATGCCAAGAGTACCACAGCCATAATTATGCTTCTGCTTTTGTATCGTATTTTGTAATCATGATTAAGGCCTTAAGATGAGCAGTTCATTGCATGAACAAAGGGATACAAAAAAGAAAACAACAACAACAATAACAAGAACTTAACAAAAGTCAGCACAGGATTGTGACGCCATGCTTCCCTATTCTCTGTAAATTCTTGTCAGAGAATCAGTTCTTCCGACTCGTTGGTGACGACTGTGCGCTCAAGTCTGACGGCTTACTTACCGAGAAAAGAAAAAAAAGCTTCCGTTTGTCACCCACTCTTCAAAGGAGCCATTCAACTCGTGACGAGCGTAAAACGCCCGCCGTTTGGATCCCGCCAGCCCGTGATAAGAGTAACGGGGACTGCTTTGATCTCTCGCTTAAATCTCAATTGTCTGCATCGGGCGTTTGCCAGAGCGACTTTAAAAGGCACGACTCATTCTGCGTTAAAGAGAAGCTCCAGGTGTTCTCCGTCAATTCATTTTCAGGCTTACGTCTTAGCGGTATTTGATGTTATATATTTATATGTGGTAGAGACTCTTAGGAGTCAGAACGGGCTTTATCGCAAGGTTGCATTTAATTCGAAAAAACGTGGTTTGCGTCATTTGTTTGTTTTCTGTCTCTCTTTCTCTCTCTCTCTCGCAATTCTTCTAAATTCTGCTGTCTAATCTCTGAGCTGTCAGATAGCTTCCCACAGACAGCACCGCATGTGCTCCACTAAGAGTGCGCGCAAGCACACACACACACACACACACACACACACACACACACACACACACACACACACACACAAACACACACACACAGGTCCTGCAGCCACTGCAATCAGCACTTTCTCCCATAACTCATGTGGTGCGAGAGGCTCATGTCGTGTCAGCTTATTTCTGTCAAGGTTTCAGCATAGGAGGGATCGACCTAGCGCCACATGAGTCATTCCTGGGACGTGTCCCCTCTCCGCCCAAGTCTGAGCCAGGAGGCTGCCATCACCCCCATCCTCTCAGGAATGCCCCCACCCCCCTACCCCAACCCCCAAGTCTATTATTCGTCCACCCAACACGTCCACTATTCCATTACTCAGTGGTGACAAAAACCAAGCCCCCCCCTCCAACCCCCGACATCTCACAAACATAAATATGGGACACACACACACTTTGTCCACACTCACTCATGCACACACAAAAGGCATGTAAGGATAGGCAAAAACACAGTTTCCATATGACAGTTGAGGGATGACGTGTTTACCAGAACTGGACAGAGCAGGCACGGGCTGTGGAGGAGGAGCAGCCAGAGGGAGGGCCTTTGTGGAATGGACCTGCCAGAACTGTTCCAGTCAGAGGGCTGTCTGATAGAGTGGGTGGGTGCTGGATGAGGGATCTGTCTGTCTATGACTGCCTCTACTACAGGACCACACTCCACTGCCCCTATGCTCTAAGGCCATCTGTACTCCAGGATCGACCTTGGTGGTCTGACTGAAATGGATAGAGTTTTCTTAATGGACACACACACATACACAGAGCCGCACTGAAGGGCCTAGGTTACAGTGTCTAGTTTCTCTTTGTCACTGTCTCTCTCTTGCATACATATCACGCTCACAAAGCGAGAGGGAAAAAGAGATACTCCTCCATTACTGTTTGGCAACAGTTCAATTTGTCAACACTCACTTACACAGACATCAATATCAGCCCCATAGCATGCACACTTTTTAAAATACCTTTATGTGTGTCAAGCCACAGCCAAATCTTGTCAAGGATGTTGAAGTAGTTGCTGAAGTTGGCATTTCATAAAGAATCAGGATGTAGCCCCATGTATTGCTGAGCAGACAACATCTGCCCTAAATCTATCACTGGCATGGAGACTGTGCCTTTTAAAGTGTTGGCTTACAGCACATCACCATGAGAGTCCATGAATCAGCTCAACAGTCACGGCATCCCTCATCACACGCAGTTGCTAACAGACTTACACATGGAGTACTATACTTGGCATCAGAGGAACTCGATGACACCTCCTTCACTGCACTTTAGGCAATATCAGAAACTAAGAGTTTCGCAGATGATGACATCATCTGCACTGGACATAGTCCAAACTCCCAGGAGTCAGTCTGTCTTCAGCTGATGTCAACCTCACCTGCACCCCACACCCCCTTTTGTCAGACTGTCAACACGCCAGGTCAGAAGTCGCTCGGTAGAAATCTACGGGTCACATAGTGCAGTAAAGGTCATCGCAAAACTTAACGCACAGCATAGTCTTGCGTTATTTGCTCTGGGGCCTAGAGAAAAAGCAGCCATTGATGTGAAAACAACCTACTGAGTCATTGACTGAGGTGGATAGATGAGACGGAGGGCAAGAATGAGAAATAACTGCAGACCACTAGGATGACAGAAGAGGAGAACATTGCATTCAGAGTGGGAAAACAAAAGGAAGACTGGGCACACACAAAAAATGACCAGAACGTTCTCCTCCAAATAACACAAGTGGTCCTCTCAATCATGCTCATAGCCAAATCAGAGCTATATTTCCTCCCACCTTATCTATCTTCTATTCCATCTAATCCTGTTTCATGCACACCTGATTTGAATCACTGTTATTATAATGCTCTGGATTGATTAAAGCAGGCGTGTTTGGCTAGTCAGGAGCATCAGAGGTGAGCTCAGTCATGTGTGCAGACTTCAGAGCATGATGGATGGAACACATGCAATGCCCAGGGAAGGGTTTGTAAACACCTCAACTGATATCTGTAGACCTTACCAAATGCATTGGCTGTACTGATGTAGTAGGAGGAGGAATCATTAAAACAAATAACCTGCCATAAACTATTCACAGTTTGATTTGCTCGTTGGCTTTCTGCCCCCACTGGAGTTAAAACTGGCAACGTTAAGCAAAAATCTCCTCACAAATGCAGGCAGATGAATTGCCCTTCATTTAGAGGCATTCAGCGGTAAGTTCAGAAGAAAAAAGTTTGACTCATAATTTAAGGGAAACATTTTAATCCTTTCCGCACAATGTAGTTTACACGATAGCTCATAGCTAATGTTCCGGACTGTTGGCTCCACATAGGTTCAAGCGCATAATGAATGACCGCGAAATAACTTCAGAAATGTGGTCTCTCGTGTGTAGCAGGCAGGAAGAAAAGCCGCTTGGTGGAGACCAGCCGAGTCCACTTGTTTTCATTTTTGTTTAGCTTGCTCCTCGCGGTGGAGAGGCGCCCAAACAAACTGTATCAACACCGGGGAAATGCCAGCGGGTAAATTCCTCTGCTGTCCGACAGCACCTGGACAAAGAATGTTTCTTTCCAAAACTGTTCTGTGGGTTTCTGTTAACGTCAGACCTTGACACAACTTGCTCGGTGCGCGTATACTAAATTAACAAGTGTCAAGTAGTCTGTCGGAAGCCTTCTCCCTGTCAGTCGGACATCCACCTCTGGGGTCAAAGTGCAAACAGCTTTCCCCTTCACCCATCCCTCTGCTCTGCATATATTCTGCCGGCAAACTCATTTAGAACTGGAATTCCGCATGGAGAGACGGGACAGTTTCACAGTGCGCGATGTAGGCAATACAAGAAACAATCAATGTTTGCGTTACCATCTGCATGTTTATATGACATCCCAAATACGCCAAGCTTTATGGCTGTAAGCTACACGTAGGTCTAGTTGATTTATTAGACATCTGTATCAAAGGCAGACAGCATGTTGTCGGTGCAGAGCCTATAGTCAGCAAATCAGGCCTACCTACTCTGGACAGTCCGACAATACCCCAAGCGGTCAGCGAGAGAGCGTAGTTTCAGTCAACTTGTCAAGTGGATCACGGTCAGACATGACGGTAGAATATTTGTGCCCTGACCACAATCAGTTTAAATCCAGATCACATTAAGTATATACATGAAACAAAACTGAGTAGAGAACTGGCTTGCCCTAGACATATGTTACTTTAACTACAACGATACGAAACAGGGCGTCATGTGGGTATTTAATAGACTATTCATAATTGATTAACACAGTAAACTACAAAGGTTTGTATTGGTTTAATGGTTCTGTTTAAACGTCCTTGTTCAAAACGTGTGTTTAGTCTTGTGAAATATACACATACACCAATAATTAAGTATTGCTCTAAGTCACTTGTAGCACATGAAGCCAAAGACCTGTTGCTGTCTGGATTACGCGTGCATGAACCGATTTGAGCTTAAATTTGCGTGGATGCAATCCTCTAAAAAGCACTTCACCAGTACAGGCAGTGGTTTTGGTTGTACTGTGAGTGACAGCCTTTACATATTTCCAAAGAAACGTTTTAAGAGGAGATGATAAACGTTAAACTTGAGACCACTACAAAGCACGTACACCACTTTTCCAAGTTCCCAAGTTCAACTTTCAGACAACAGCACAGCGTTTCCACTAACTATTAACTATTCCCTACTGGCTGCCAAAATAACATACGATCTATTTTTAGTGATTTAACATCTTTAAATATGAGAAAGATCAAAGTAAACAGGTAGCGGTTATCTTTTGGGGGAATTATCCAACAGGAGTCGCCAAATATCACAGGAAAACTTTAGCGGCACAGCGTGTATAAAGGAGCCGTAAAGTAGCACCCATGATTTAAGTTGTAGAAAACATCAAACTTACCATCGCGCCTGAACTGTGTAGATCGGAATGATTTAGGGGAAGCCACTTGAGCCTTTGAGCTTTGGTGAATGCTGACCAGCAGTAAAGATGCGAAAAACAGTGACACTTGCATTCTGAATGCTGTTTTGATCATATGCCTTCTGGGTGAATAAATTCCAGATATACCCCTGGATGGAAAAAATGAAATGACACCGTCCCCCTTTCCGTCTGACTTGCTGTATAGCCTAGTTGTGCGCTCGCGTACAGTTTCCGCAAGCCTTTATTCTCTTCACATAACTGAGGTCATGCAGTCCTGAAATCGTTGCCTGACCTGTCGCTGTTTTATCCGTAACCTTGCTGAAAGTAGCAGGTTCATAAACCCCCTTTCGTGGCAAATGTATTATCCACATACACTCCCGGCTGTCGCGCCGCTGTATCACTTTATTGTAGTATCTTGCACTGACCTTACTGTGGTATCTTGCAGCGACCTTGTTAGCCCAACAGAATATTTAACATTCCTTTAACACTACTTAAATCAGAGGGGGGTCGTATACGTTTTCTTTCCTTAATTAGGACAGGCTGCAAATACAGGGAAGAGTGCTATTTCCTCGGTACGCGCTGAACAGAGTTGTCTGAAAAGTTACGTTCACTCACTTGTGAGTTGATTAGACGGTGAGATCAAAAAGGGCTGTCCCCTTTCCCCGAAGGAGGCGAGGAAATATGCCGGGAGGAGAGAAAGTGCGCAGGAAACTTCACTGCAGGCGAGACAAACGAAAGGAAAGCACTACAGAAGTGACTGCATGACGCTCAAGGAGAAATATTTCCCCCTTAGTGAGCTTGTCTGCCCTAGGTTGTCTGACATGAAATCACTTGTTGAATACTCGCTCACTGCGGGAAACAATGTTTCCAGGAACTAGCATATCCGTGTAACCCTCTCTGCATGCTGCCTTTCTTCAGAGGTTTAGGTTATAGGGTTTGTGGAATTCCGTTACAACGTGATACCTTTCAGTGATGCCATTCCCGCTGTGAAGGCCTCCATGTCCCCAAAATGACCAACAATGAGAAGATCCACAAGAGTCCAATCCAGAGTATAAACGTTTTGTTATACTCTGGATAGTATTCTTGTGGATCAAAAGTCATTATATGGTGCTTGTTTTTTTTTTTTTTTTTTTGTTACTTTGAAAACAATTCCCAAAAGCGCCTCCACTGTTCACTAGGTTGCAGCTCAGGTTGTTAAGAGATAGCCATTATTTAAAAAAAATAATAAAAAAAGATTTAATTCGGTTAAGGCTTCAAAGAAAACTCTTGTCTAAAATAACTAGGCAGAGTCATCATTTGTCCTTTGTGTATGCATGAGAGAGAGAGAAAGATCTCAGCAAAACTATCTCCCTGGAAAAACATCTTCAAGGGTTGAAATGATTAAACACTTGATTTAATGTTGACTGCAAGCTTTGAGTGTTCTTATCTCAGCACATACGAATACATATAAATGTCTATGGAAAGATTTAATGCATGCAAAATACACCACACCATGTATTTCTTGTTTCATTCTCTGTAGTAATGATGCAGGTTCCGCAGACGTTTTGAATAAAACTTAAATTTATGAACATGGAAAACTATCTGGTATCCTTCACATTACTGCAACATGTGCAGTGAAAAAACTTGGACTTGTCCAACGATCTGTCTGAGAGCTGTTTAAAGAGAGATTGTAATGTAGCATATATTATGATATTGCAGTTCAAATGCTTAATGTTAGACTCACATGGGTATCATCACTAGTCATTTCCAAATAAGACATCAACCTAGCGTGCAGACCTGCTGCTTTTGATTTCTTAAAATGAGTATCAAGGCAAATATTAGTGTCTCTAAACACTTTCACACACTTAAATCAGGCTCATACTTTGCTGTCCTTTTGACCTCTGTCTCTGTTTCTTCTCATTTCCCTTACTAACTCCATCACCTATACATCTCCTTTGCTTTCCACACAGCCTTGTAATGGGGTACATTTGGTGGGTGGTTACATACTGTTCAAACACAACTACAGAGTCCCATATGCTGAGCACTGAATCATCAGCACGCTTTTTTATCAAGGAGCTACACACTCACACAGCCCCATGTTGTGGTTGTCTTGGTTACTGAGGTGGTGTTGGGGCGCTGCAAGGAGGGAGCAGAGTGGGGGTGCAATCTGTCATCAACCAGGCCAGACGATGGTGGCCTTTGTGGAATGTCCTCACGAGAAACAGGGGGACCTTGTGCGGAGTGTCACGCAAGAGACAGAGACAGACATTAAAGGGTTGCCAGGTCATTAGCTCAGTTTTCAGACGTTCTCGGTTCAGCTTTTTTTATTTATCGCCCATAAGTCCAGCTCAGTGTATTTATGAGTGAGTTTCTTTTTTTTCTTTCTTTCTTTTTTTTCCAATTAGGAATTAGAGATTAGTTCTTAGGGTTACAAAGTGGAATTTGCCGAAGGGAGTTTGACTGTGATGTTTTGCCAAGCTCTTATGCTCACTGCTTTATTTTTACTCGTTGGCTACAAATCTCAAAATAATCAAGATTTACACGTCGCCTTACCTTGATGTCATAATCGGCCCAGCAGACGATAAAACTACAGAAAAATCTTTCGAGATAAGATTAGGTGGAAAGCACCCAAAGCGTTCCCAGCTATAAATCATATTTGCATTCCACTGGGGCCCATAATTCCCCAGCAATTACAATGTCACCCTAATCTGTAGTACAAGGTCTTCCAAACATCATGTCTTCAATATAGCTTCTTGGAGAGCAGAGAACCGTCTCGGGAAGGGTTGTGGCACCGAGTCTGCCGTTATCTGGGCTGACGACGCCTGGCACCTGTCATCCTCCAGCACAGAGTCAGATCTCCCAACAAGGAGCTGAGTCACGTTCTGGTGCGGTAACTGCGGCGCTTTGTTCCGAGTGCATTCTCCGCGCTTGTGCATTCAGAAGGGAGCCGCCCTCGTAAAGGCTTACCCTTGGAGGATGCCCATGCCAGGGAATGTCAGGGGGAAAAAATACTCTTCTCATTACAGTTTTTCTCGATCACTTACACACTATAACTGGGCCTATTAACTAAACATACAAAACCATGAGGCCAACTACCAACAACACAGCCCCATTTCCCAAAACTATAAACACTATTCCCTCTAATTTCACACATGATTCAGATTTGTTTGAACTTTTTGTGCAAGACTCTACACACAAATTTCTTCACCATGTGCTCATTTAGTAGGCACTGGCCTTCAATATCAGTATGACTCAAGTCATCACAGCTTGAACCCAACTTACACACAATTCCTCACCTGGAAACACTAAGAGTCCAAATTGGCCATGCACTGATCAGAACCTCAGGACAGACAGACAAAAGGGCCATGGTTCAGTTCACTTGTTTTAGAAAGAGCGGATCCGGAGCTGTTTTGGAAGAACGGATCCGGAGCTGTGCGTTCTCCTGCAGAGCCGCTGGACTGAAGGTCAGAGCGTGTAATGGAGGTGGTGGACACCGGCCAGCCTCTGGCAGCCAAATGAAGTGTTTATTCCTCTTCGGGTCGCTTTTGAAAGACTTGAAAGAGGGGAGTGAAGAGGTTTAAGAAAAAGTTCAGGGTAGAATGCAAATGGGATTTTTGAAGGTGTGTGGGGGGTAGTGTAGGTGAACCCAGTGTGTGGCCACTCAATAAATCCATTGCTTTAACAAAAAGCGCAAGAACAAACAGTGCTTACCAAAGAAAGACCTTTGAGAGAGGGAGAGAAGACTATTGAAACAGGGCTCTTTTGAATTCAAACACAGCCAAATATCCATCACAATACACAACCTTCAAAAACACACACACACACACACAACAAGAGATACTTATACAAACTCTGACAAGTTGAGTTCAGTTTGTGTGTGTGTACTTGTGTGTTTCTAATATCTGCATGCAATACAGGCATGAATTAATGTACACACACACACACACACACACACACACATGCACAGAGTGGCAAAGTGAGAGCGGGCACTAACGGGGTTCGTATGTAAGTGGGCCTATTGTTCTTAGCGTTTTTTCCTGTGGGGGTTCGTGTAATGGGGGGTTAATGGTTCAGGCACACGATTCCAGCCACTGCATTCCACAGCAATCCACAGCATTCCACAGACCCTTGGCTCCACATCGGGGGGCCGAAGCGACTCTCCGAAAATGACCTACAACAAAAACACTGTTGTGAGCCAGTTGGGGAGGGGGGGGGGGGGGGGGGGTTCCATCCCACATTCCACCTCCACTCCAGAAACAATGCAGTCTTCACCGCGCTAGAGGCAAGAACAGTGCGAGCTGGAGTGTAGACATTAACATCAACAACAACAACAACAACAGCAAAAAAAATTGTTTTATTCCTGCCACGCACCGCAATCCAATACAAATGGGATCCGGTTGTGTTGAGAGCAGCCATCAATACACGACGGTGATATTTGTTTCCTAAGCGGGCTGCCAGGAAAAGTTTGCACATAGCACAAACAGACAGCCAATACACCCAAACATACATCAGCGCTTTCATTTCTCTCCTGTTCAGAAGTCGCACAGGCTGCAGTTTTGGCTCCTGTTCATATCACTCATGCCCAGGTTCAGATTGAGTACCCTAATGTGCAAGGTGTTTAAAGTCGGGTGCAGCAAAAAGCATTTAGGCAAGCCACACTTCAATTGTTAACTTTGTTGTCACTTTGGACTAAAGGAGGCTCGCCAGACAACAGAGTAACAACAAGTACTATCCTTTAGCAGAAATACCTTTGTATTAGTTCATTTATTTATTTGGGAGGCCTAGCATGAAAAATCCACAAATGCTGTTGGCATTGGTTACAAAGCAATACAAAATCACTTAGATTTAAGGTCAGGGTCAGGTCAGGTTGGTAGTAGTTAGAAGTTAAGCAGTATTTCACATGAAAATTGTAAATTTTGAATCTACATGCCATATTTGTGAAATGTGTGTTCGGTATACAGTAGATAATTAAATGAAAATACATTTCTGTGTGATGCAGAATCATTTATATGATTTACTTTATTGTGTTATTCTCATCTACATCATTTAGTTTGCTCCTCTATGGTATTTTCTGTCATCAGCATCGTTCAGGTTTAGTTTGTGCTTTGCAAGTCTAATCCTTTCAGTTCCATACTCTTCTCTTTCCTTCTCTTCTCTTCTATTCTGTTCTCTTTATTTCTCGACTCTTCCCTTTTCTTCTTGTCTCTTCTCCTCTTTTCTCTTCTCTCCTCCTCTCTTCTCGCTTCAATTCTCTATATCATCATATTGACACGTATATACGGTGCATGCACATGCACACACACACGCAATCACAGACACACACACAAACGCACACACAAACACACAAACAGACGCACACGCACCCCACACGCACCCGCACACGCACCCGCACACGCACACGCACACGCACACGCACACGCACACGCACACGCACACGCACACACACTCAACTTACCTCAGACTGTACTAGCAGGAGTTCCAGAGAGCGGAGTGTGTTTTTTCATGTTCACTGCTGCCTTCTGTCTCTCTCACCCTGGACTAATGATAACACACTGGCAGCAGCTCGCAGTATCCTGCAGATGTGCGCTCGCAGTATCCTGCAGATGAAAGACAGCACTCCCACAGAGAGGAAGCCAGCCAGCGAGAAGTCATCGTATATATGTGTGTGTGTGTGTGTGTGTGTGTGTGTGTGAGTGTGTGTTGGAGTGTAGGTGGTGGTGTATGTGCCTGTAAGTGGTGGTGTATGTGCCTGTGCTGGTTTATGTGTGTGTGTGTGTGTGTGTGTGTTTGTGTGAGCGTGCACGCACAGTGGGTCCCCAGAGCGTGCCGAGCTCCAGACGCAGTCATTAGACGTACAAGTGACGAGATTATCAGGCAGGAGGAGTATTAGGTAGGCTTCAGTGAGGAGCTGTGGGGATTACTGCAGCGGGCCTCTGCTAGGGCTTATCTGTTGTGTTTCTCCCTGATACAAAGACCACTGTCTGCCATTGAGCTGCTTGGGCTGCACTGTCATTCAAGTTCCTCTGCTTTTAAGGAACAGATAACGTGGTCCCCCCCCCCCCCCCCCCAACCCTAACCCCCCCAAAAAAGTCACTAACTCGCTTTGAAATTGCAATTACACAGTTCATTGCCCAGGTTTAAAAAAAAAAAAAAAAGAGTACATCAAAATGGGTGTTTTGGAGAAAATGTTCGAGAGTGTGGAAGAGAGAGAAGGAGATTCTGTGTGCGTTTTTTTTCTTGCACTGAAGCATGCAGAGGCTTCAGTGATCATCTCTGAAACTCGAGGAGCGGCCAAAGATGTCAGGAGGCCTCAATCTCCACATTAATTTGGCCTGTCCCACTTACCATGGTGCAATAGCAGACACACACACACACACACACACACACACTTACCATGGTGCACTAACACGCCAGCACACACACACACACACACACACATACCCACACACACACACACACACACACACACACACACACACACACACACACTTACCATGGTGAACTAACACGCCAGCACACACACACACACACACACACACACACACACACACACACACCATGGTGCACTAACACGCCAGCACACACAAGTAGATCCTTCGGAGTCTCTCGCTGAGAGGCACACACAGGACACACCCACTATGCTACCACTATGCACTTCCTCAGCACGTACACACAGTTACTGAAACCCTCTCTTTCTGTCTCACACACAGACTCACAAAATCCACTTCAGCACACGGACACACACAAGCGGATATGTCAAATTGCACACAGGGATGTGAGCACCCACAATGGCACACAGGCACACCCACATGCACAAATAGATGCACACACACACACACTCACACACACACACACAAACACACACACACACACACACACACACACACACACACACACACACACACACACACACACACACACACACACTCATCCAAACATCCCAACATACTCACACACTACTACACACAAGTACACTTCTCTGTGATTTATTACCAGGCAGAAGTGCAGTGTCATCTTAATGCACGGCCCAATAATATCGGGCTTGCTGATCCTCTCCCCTCTGCCTCTGATGCAGCCCTGTGGTGATCCGCTCACGCTCGCCCGTCGTCTTCCACGCTCAGAGCCAAAGCCAGCGGCTCCCCGTAACTCACCGCAGCCTGTGCCAGGCACTGGATAAAAAGATATGGAAGGACATCAGGAGTGATTCAGAGCACCAGCCCAAGCCTTCTGTTTATGGTCAGCTCCTCTACAGGAGACAGTGAAACAGATTTGGAGCCAAATATTTGTTTTCAGTGTATTTGCTTTTGTATGGAGCGATGTTCTTGCCTTCCTCATCCAACCAGATTGACATAGATATAAAAATGAAGGCCCTCACTTATGCACCTAAGTGTAGGGCAGTATTGTGGTATAGCTACTGGTTCCCCAAGCCATAAAAAGATACAGCTGGTAGATATTGAACAAATGGCAGCATTGTTATTCTTTATGCGGGCTAATACGCTAAGGACAGGGCTGTATGCAGCAGGGGCAGACTGTGATCCCTCTTTGGCCCCCCTGGACCACCTGCTGTAGTGCCACAGACAGGAAACAGGAACTGCGGTGGACAGGAAGTGCACCTGCTGTTGGAGACAGACTTCACAGCCATGGGTGAGATCACTTACCAGAAGTTTCAGCTACAATCAGAAGGATTTTGAAAGAGCCCTTGAGTCTCTGATTGTGCCTTGTTTACTATTCATAGTGCCTATAAGCTCATTATGCATGACTACTCTTCAAAGTGCTAATTACATGAACAATGCTACTGTAACAATAACATAGCGGTCTAGTATGCTCTAGGCCTTTTCAAAAGTTTCATTTTGTTTTCGACCTCTGTCACCTGATGGGGAGTGATCCATATGTACAGGTCTGAGTAATTGATGAAGCAGTGGCAGCTAAATCTGTTCACAAGCCCTGAATGGAGTTATTTAAAGTAATTCACATTGATTATCCAGTGTATGTGCATGCAAATCAGCCATGAAATTGCCCGGGGGGGGGGGGGGGGGGGGGGGACAACAAAAGGCAAAGGGGAAAGAGCAGCATGCTGTGTTCACAAGAGCAGCGGGAACAGCAAAGGACCAAGCGTGTCCTTTATGGGAAAAACAGGTGCGGACACGTACCCACGGGGGCCACACACGAGAAGCAATGGGTGTTAATTCTAAATTGAATGCTAAATGAAAAACACAGTCACGTAGAGACCAGGTTGTTCATTGGCTTTATGGGGGCAATTGATCTCACATGAATACTGATCTTATAGGGAACAAAAACAGTTTGGGTCTATAGGGAAGTCACATTTATTGATAAATAAAAGGGGGGTTGTTTTACTGTACTGCTGTAATACACTGCAGTTGCTTGACTGCTTATCTTAAGACTTAAGACTTAGCTTAAGACTCATCCAAGTTAACCCCTTTAGTCCTATGCAGTAATACAGGGCTACAGCCCAACTGTATGTGTCCTTGAATTTAGACTGGCTG
>NC_137928.1:13115697-13133197 GCF_963457725.1 Sprattus sprattus | reverse complement strand
CAGCAGCCTAGTCAAGGCCTACAGAAATCAATGATTCTCTACATATTAGCCTTAAGTCAATTAAAGCATCACACACACGCACACACAGACACACACACACACACACACACACACACACACACACACACGCACACGCACACGCACACGCACCAACTCACACGCACCAACTCACACACAAACACACAGTGCAATGCATGTGACAAGCATATGCCTAGGCTACATGAGGAGTCAGACACAATGAGGCTTGGCATTGAGAAGTGTAATGATTTCATCATTGTTTGTCTTACCAGAACGTATGCTGCCAGTTCACACAAGCCACCTGCAGCTGTTACTGGGCATCTGATGATGCAAGACGCTGCACTTGTGCCCTCTCTCACAACTTAGAGGAGAAGTTCTCAAACACTGATTGTTTTTATCCAGTTGTATTTAGCTTCAGATTTTATTTTAAGATCTAAATAAATGACCAATGGATCTCCGTGACCTCATAGCTAGTTATTGGCATGGCTGCCACTTGAATTTGTTGATATCTGTGTTAATAACCATGAAATACTTGGTAGGGTGAAAACTATGGCTGATACAGCATGTTTCATCCTAAATGGATGAATATTGATTTAAATACAAGGTCAACTGTCGTTTTTTTCTCTCCAATATTTCAAATGGGTTTTTTTTTAATGGAGAAAATGAACAAATAGAGCTTAAATGATAGAATAGGTTGCAGGGGTTTGAAAGAGGCTTTTGTTTCACTAGCTATCCCTGATAGATAGCCGGGAATGGAGAGCTCTCTGCCCAATGCCTGCTGTGCGCTGATTAGTGTGTGTGTGTGGGGGGGTAGTAAATTAAACAACTAGTAAGTGAGATCAACGTCTTATGCTGGGGAGAGAATTAGCATTTTTAGCCTGTGGCCATCAAAAAAGATATTAATTGATTTTTAAAGAAATATAATGGCTGACGCACAGATATGTCAATCATGGAGCTAATTCCTCGGGTAAAACTTTCCATCCCATAATTTGTGCCTTCCCAGACTAACGTATTTGTATTCGGTACATCTCCTCTGTGTGTGTGTGTGACTGTGTGTGTGTGTGTGTGTGTGTGTGTGTGTGTGTGTGTCAGTGTGTGTGTAAGTGTGTGTGTGTGTGTGTATGAGTGTGTGTTTAGGTGTTTCCTTTGAGCTCTCACAATCATTACTTGCTTTCAGTGGTGATGACTCGTCTGGGTTCCCGTGTTATTGAGGATGAGCATGTCGTCTGAGAGCCTGACACGCCGAGGTGTCATGCCCATCATGCTCCTTGTGTGCCTTTTAGGCTACATCCACAGGACCGTTTCAACCCCTTCCTGAAAGCCTGAACAGTGCACAACATCACCTAACCCTCTCTCCTCCCTCTCTCCTCTCCTCTCCTCCCTCTCTCCTCTCGTCCCCCTCTCACATCTCCTCTCCTCCCTCTCCTCTCCTCCCTCTCTCCTCTCCTCTCTCCTCCCAACCCTCTCTCCTCTCCTCCCTCTCTCCTCTCATCTCTCCTCCCAAGCCCGAACAGTGCACAACCTCTCCTCAGGTTCACTCCTGCATCTGGGTCCCAGGGAAAGGGTGTCTTTATAAGTGTGGTTGCTAAGGTGCTTAAGGACACTATAAAAGCTAAGGTGGATGATCGGACACTAAATGTGAGTGGGGGGGGGGGGGGGTTCTTCCCGTGATGTCTTCAGAATCACGATTTGTCATACCACACCGCACTCTCTTCATGCTTTATGCGTTATAAAGCGCAGCTGCTGAATGACAAACACGGCATGACAGACACCTTGGAGACAGAAGGAGAGATAAAGGGAGAGCGGAAGTGTGCGCTGGGGATTTACCGTGGAAAGACCCTCGGCAGAGGAGAGAAGAACACGGAAACTAGACAGAGAGTGTTGGAAAGAAGCAAAACCAAAGACACCAGAGAGAGTGCAGTGTGTGTGAGTGAGAAGGAGATAGAGAGGCAGAGAGCGAAAGGGAGAAGACATGGCCGTGTCAGAAAGAGAGAGAGGGATAGAATGAGAGGAGTAGAGTAGGAGTAGTGGGGGGTTTTAGAGAAGGCGACTCATCCATCAGCGCTTTCTCTCCCTCTCGTGGGAAGGAGGTCCTAACTGTCACGACTCGCCTCCTCACCCCCACCCCCGCCCCCACCCCCCACGTCACACACTACAGCCACCTCCATATAGCTGCTCTCAACATCATTACTTTCCTATGCATCTCTCTGTCTCAGGACTATCATCCCCTTTCTGTCCATCTCTCTCTCTTTCTCTCTCTCTCTCTCTCTCTCTCTCCCTGTCTCCCTCTCTCTCTCTGCACCTCTTGTGTTCTCTTTGATATTTCTTTCATTCAAAACAGACATAATGATGGGACCAGCAGTTACTGTGCTATTACATCAATCAAGACAAGACACGGACGCGCACACACGACAAGCTCATTAGCAAACAAGATGTTTGGAAAACACTTTTTCTATCTCTCTTTTTCTTTCTCTCTTTTCCTCGTCTTCATTCCTCTGCACTCCCTTCATCAAGCTCTCTGTGCATATTCCATTCTCTGACTTGCCTGTCATTTATCCCTCCCTCCACCTCCTCCCTCTTTCCATCTCGCTCCACTTGTACCACTTTTCTCTCCAATCTCTCCCTCCGACTCCCACCCCCCCTCTCTCTCTCTCTTGCTCTCTCTACTCTTCCCAGCACCGCGCTTGTCTTTGGCAGGGTGCTAAAAGGCTTTGCCGATCCTGTCTGCACCTCACTCCATCACCCCCCTGTGGAACACCCCTCCTGCACCTAAGCGCTCTCGACTCCAAGCGTGCTGAGCGACGTTCACAGATTTGATTTTTTTGAAGTAGAGAGCACATTGAACTAAAACTCCTGTCGCTGCGAGTTTCTCTTCTCCCATTCTGCACCACGTTTTCCCTGTATCTCATTCCGTACATCATTTTTCAATTAGGGAGTGAATGGCTTGTGAAATCGACAAGGGCAAGCGTCTATTCTTGTGCGAGAATCGTCCGTTTATTCGAAGCTAAAACCTGGGAGGAATAGAGGGGGGTCTCTCTCCATATGTGGAAGCTGAGAAAGCGTATTTTTAATGAGAGGAGAATGTTTATGGATAGGCTCTACTTCTTTTCTCTGTTTGGGTGGGTGGTGAGAATGAGATATTTTAAACGCTTTAATAACCACTTGTGAGTGGATGTTACTCACCAGAGATGACAGCACAGCTCTCTCTGTCACACAAATGGGTGTGCATTGACACACACACACACACACACACACACACACACACCACACACACACACACACACACACCCACACACACACCACACACACACACACACACACACACACACACACACACACACACACACACACACACACCACACACACACACACACACAGACACACACACACACACACACACACATATTGATGCATAAGCCTCATACATAACCCTGTTATTCATTACCTCTAAAAGCCTCTGTGACATACATTAGGGAAGTCTATACATGTACACAATATAAACAATAGCCAGCCTCCCACCCACTCATTTTTGAAACATGACCCTCTATTAGTCATGATTATTGAGCCAATCTGCTGTGATGTACCCCCATCCCTGGTCTCTCTGCTTAGGATTCGCTCCATCTCTCTCTCCTGTTCACTTTGTGGTGGGAGGAGGGGGCTAGAGTCACTGATCCAGAGCTTCACAGGGCTACGCAGCTATGCAGCATTCCAGAACATGGCTTTCATCTTTAGGAAGACCCGACTCCCACATATGCACACACACACACACACATGCCCATGAACCTATGAGAAAAAAGCACACACACACGGTCTCAGCTGAAGACCTACACAGGTCTACCTAGATCAGGATACTGGGCACATCAAGGACATTCCCAAATTCCCCAAAAGCGCGGAGATCCCTGCTTACACCATCATTTCCAACATTCCCGGCACAGTTCCAGCCTGGTTCCAGCTGCCAAGCCATGCGGAGCGCGGTGGAAACCCCTCCCTTTTCCTGGCTGACTCCCACTCTGCGCCGCTAATGTCGGAGACTCTGCCTGGGAGTTCATGGATTTTAATTGGCTGGGGATGCAGTGGAAGCCCTTCCAGCAGAGCTGCATGGGAAAATACTGCAGCCTCGCACAGCTGCAGCCAGGAGTTTGGAGAGGAGAGCTGGGCGGTGGGAGAGTCGCGGATGATGGAGGGGGCCTGACCACCAGGGTCCTGTCGGATCCAGCAGGATGATAGATTCATAGCCAGTGAGCTGTGCCCTGCTTTGGGCGGCACTGTCAAACAATCACAGACACGCAAGCTGGCACACACCGGCCGGCTTTTCAGGACTGGTTTTCAGGTTCCCTGGGAATCGGCCCCTTTGATGTTGGTCAGTCTGCAGCCTTGGCCTCCACTGATGGTCGACAAGGCTGATGGATGGATATACTGTGAACTCTGCCCTGTGCTGCAGTTAGCCGCTAAGCAACATAAATCTGAACCAGCAGAGATACAGAGAGGGCGAGAAGAGGAAAGCAAAGTGATTACAATTGTATTCTCAGGACCATAAAATGTGGGTGTGACATGAGAAAATCAGTCCAGTGTCGCAAAAGTTCATTCCTTAGATACATTTCTTAATCTATGATCTATCCATCTCCAAAATATTACACTGTAAAACAACCTATAAATATGACTTTGTATGCTCAATAAATGTGAAAGTGTTAAAGTTTTGTCCAGCTAATTCATTTGTTTTTAGATCAGACACCTGTTTCGTCGGAGCAAAAGTTACCATTTCCCTGTGTCTGATCAGGTCCTGGTGGGTATAGGGATACACATCTTCAAGACCTCCTCGTGAATATATGCTCAGACTGCGAAGATAAGATTTCAAGCCCTTTAAAAGTGGTCTGCATTGAGAAAAATAACTTATAAGTATTTTAATTTAATTTAATCTCACCGTTTCTTTCTCAGCCACCCATCACACATTTATTGGTCGTTGTCACACATTTATTGGTCGTTGTAGAATTTCCCTAATGATGAAGCAACTTTCAGTTTACACATCAAATACATTTCTCATATTTTCTCTAAACTTGATTTTTTTCTGTTAAAATGCTGATGCAATACACATTTTTATATATCATCTCGATTGACTGCATCAAACTCAACAAAAGACCCCTTATTTTAAAGATAATGTAGAAGATTCATTTGTTGACCAACTGGACTGCTTTTGTTGTGAGATTTCCCAAATGGAGGCAAAGTTTGTCGGCTGCATGCTTGAATTTAAATGATGAGACTGGGGAGCACGCATCTGTTCCACCTCCCAGCATCCTCAGCTCTGGCCCGTCACGGGCAGATCAACAGTAGCTGAGTGAGCAATGCTACTAACCGTGTTTCAAAACTGCCCTCGGTGGAACACAAAGCTTAACTGCGTTAATAGGTTACATAGGCAAACAACACAACTTGAAATAAATCATCAAAACGTTACATTTGGAAATGTCATATGTGCAAAGTTTAATCACAATTGAATGGCTGGTGAGGATCAATCTGGTTGTTATGCATTCATTTAAGTTTACACATCAAATACGTTTCTCATATTTTCTCTAAACTTGATTTTTTTCTGTTAAAATGCTGATGCAATACACGTTCATGTGGTGCTCAGAAATGGACAAATTCCCAGTTGTGCTGATTATATCATCACATTCTTATGCTCTCTGGTCACAGGAGGACATCATAGGACACAACATAAACATGTGTTCACACATTTGTGACCTTTGAGTGTGGAGACAGTGGATGAAGGGGCACTGACATTGAGTGCAAAATTATCTTTGAAGTTGATTGCATTACAAAGCTTTGATGGCATTCATCAGCCAGCTCTAATCTGAACAGAGATGATATCGTCGGATCTTTTAATTTTGATCTGAGAGAGGCTATTATGTAGGTTGCTGAAAGTGCGTACTTGGGGAGTATTTCCATACCATTTTCCACAAGTGGAAGGCCAATGAAGGACTAACCTCTTGAGAATTCTGTGAATGTGAATGTGCACTATTCACATGAATGTTTTACGGTATAAATATATAAAGATAGTTGAATGTGTGTCAGAATCACCAACTGAGGAGTCTTTTATCTTCCCGGAGTTCTAGTCAGCTAGAAGCTTCAGTCAAGCTGAGGAACATCATAGAAAAGACCGGAACAAGTGAGAGAGAAAAAGGGAGGAGGGGGGGGGGCGGTTGGGTGGACGACAGGCAGGCGACAGCTCTCTATATTCTTTATTCACGGGGTGCTAAAAGAATTCATTTTTCCATGAGAAGCCATCGATCAAACTTTAATGCTGGAGTGCTGATCTCTTGGCCACACTGAAACACCCCATTACCGCAGCGGCCGCGAAAGACGAGGCGGCGGTGGAACGAATCGCCACTCCTTTTATCTCCCACTTCAGCACACATTAGTCTCTCGAGGAGATGGAATTTCTGACAGCCATGACTTCTATTCTCCTTTTTGCTAGTATCCTGTTTCCCCCGAATCTCTCTCTCTCTCTAACTCCCCCCTCTCTAAATATTTATCAGTTCCATTCCCTTCCATTCACATTTACAGGTATATTTTCCTAACATCAGTGCTAGAGTTTGCGAAGGCCCATTTAGATGTGGGTGTGTGTGCCAGACAGCCAAGGGTCAAGGCTGAGAGCTGGCTGTGGTGACTAGCGCCTCTCCTCCCCTGGGTCTGGGGCACAGTGGAGCCTGTCACACGGGTCGGCATTATCACAACCTGGCCGATGCACAGAGAGGGCAACCAGGGGCTATCTGTCCCACTTAATCCCTGTCAACCCGCAATGACAACCAAAACAAGCGCGACCTTAGCGGTTCGGGGAAAAAAGCGGGGCGACGGGAACAGAAGCGGAGGAGCTAGCGGGAGCAGGCTGCCTGACCTTAGCCATGCCTCAGGGGGCCATATGGAGGCGAATGATACACCTGGCGTCCTCATACCCAAGTTGCATCCATACACAGCTTAGCTCAGGATGCATTGCCAGGGCCAGTAGGGCCCAGGCTCCTTATAGGACATTGGGGCAGGATCATTTCGCTGCAGTGTTTCACAGCGCACTTAGAGTAGAATTCCTTCCTTTGAGTAAATGAGTGCAGTCATGTGCTCTTCAGTTCTAAAAAACTGTAGCCTAGACACTTGATGGCCTCTGGTCTGGCTAATGTTTACCTTTCTATCTACTAGTTCTTCATGTCTAGCATGGCCTACATTATGCTTCATAACTGAAATAACAGGGTACTTCACTGTGTGATACCTGGATAACTTACATTGGACCATATAAAGGTAAGATTATTAAGGTAAGTTTATAATCATTGGTTGGTCACGGGCTAGTTACAGCTAAGTTTGTTGAACACATGCAGCAGCTGGGCTATTTTATTGCTAGGCTAATCCATGTCTGTGGCTGATATCGTGAGACTTTTGCTATACAGTGCACAGGGCTTGATGTTTGGGACATAAACTTGGCAAAGTATGTACAGTCAAGATTTTAATGTGTTGCTCACTATATGATTGATAGTGATGTGCATAGTCCCACATTGAACTTGAACCTTGAAGGGTGGGTTTATTATCTGTCGGCAGGGTTGGGGAGTAACTGGTTAAATCTCACAGAGTTACATAATTCAATTAGAGAATAAAAGTTATTGTAATCCAGGATAGTTACTAACAGAAGTCATTAAATCAAAGTTACTAATCAAAATGACAAATTCCCTTGTACGTCGCTTTGGACAAAAGCGTCTGCTAAATGACTAAATGTAAATGTAAATGTAAAATGTTGGTGATTACAAAGGGGTTACATCCGAAAATATTCTTTATGGCTTAGATTTAGAACATAACATTTGTTCAGTTGCTTTCCATCTTTTGCTGTCTAGGCAGGCACTGTTCATTTGGCAGTATGCACTCAAGTTTTAAGCTTTGTTGGTTCTCTTGTTTGAATCTGCACTGCCTCTCTTCTGCCAATCAAAAAGGAATCAAAAGTAATCGAATAAAATAAGTAACAATACTGTGGTAAAGTAATTTAAATAGTTACATTACTTGTTACATTTTTAACAGGGTATTTAGTAATCAGTCTTTTTTATTACATTTCATAAGTAACCCTTTCTAACCCTGTCTGTCGGTCTTATAGTCTCAGGAGATGAGGTTTTCTCACTGTAGAGTTCAGTTAATCTGTTAATCCACAGACTTCCCACTAACTGACAGAGATACATCCCTCTTGTTTCTTGTTTTGAAGCCTCACACACAATCCCAGTAACCTGTGCAATTTGGTGAATTTGTATTTGGGCTATGCTCATCACAACATTAGAAGCAGACAATGCAACAGGCTGTAAAACGTGGGGACATAGAGAAATCCCCTTTACGTCCCCAGCAACCAAGTGCTCATGGGTACTGCGTCAACCTGAAAAAAGTGTTGGATGTTGTGTCAACCCCCCGATCAGAGAGGGATTTTAAAATCCTCCATTAAAAAGCAGTTCATTGTGTGGAAAGATGCAGGAAACGGAGGAAATAAAAGAGCTCAAGACAAGGCTTTTATGGAAATGAATCTCATTCCTACTCCCTCCACCTGAGTTTATGAGTCAGTGCTTTTGTTATCACAAAGGACCTCTTTTTCTCCGTCTTAGGCCTTCCGCTGTGGGATAGCAGTGGTGAAAGGTTGACGTCACTCCCGCACTGCCATGCAAGATAAAAACCTAATACTGCCATACCAGCAGGCAGAGAGAGAGAGAGAGAGAGAGAGAGAGAGAGAGAGTGATAGAGGGGGGGGGGGGGGGTGGAGGGGGGGCAGGAGGTTGTCAGAGGCTTAAGGAAAAGCTGAACTATGGCTTTAACCTTCTGGCTTTTGGTTGAACAGCTAAAGGGAGGAGAAGGGACTGAAGACAGACCTGAGTTGTCAGGAGATTGTTGAAGGTGGTTGAAACAGGACAGACAGACAGACAGACAAAAGTAAACAGTGTTGGCACTGCAGCATGGGTACTTGACAGACCAATGATAATGGGCAATTAATAACATTTGTTATGCGATGATACAGATGGGTTGTGCATGGCTTAGTTCAAATTAAAATGTTCAGTCTGGTTTGTCAAGCATAAAATTATTGTTTTAGTTTTAGTACAACTTCCTCTTCTCACACAGCTTAATGCTTCTGCAGCTTCTACAGGGGACACTCATGGTGTCCGTCAGGTACTCTAAAAGGTATAACAATGGACATATGTTTGTCAAACATTCAAGTGCTTTTGTGTGTATGTGTGTGTGTGTGTGTGTGTGTGTGTGTGTGTGTGTGTGTGTGTGTGTGTGTGTGTGTGTGTTTGTGTGTGCGTGCATCTAAAAGCATGCATTTGGGAGATGATTCTACGCTTCATCTCAATTTGTTGCATATGCATGGTATCTCTGTGTGTGTGTGTGTGTGTGTGTGTGCATGTCTGTGAATGTGTTTGTGTTTGTGTTCTGAAGTCTCTACTTTCTCCAGAAAGAGCACAGACCAGCAGGAGCTGCCAGCATTTAAATGTGAGTCATCCATTCAGGGGATGAAGGCAGGGGGGCTGAGGGCCGTGACCCGAGGCCCAGCACAGTGCTCCTGTCTGGGCCCGGAGTGATAGAGTAAGGGCCTCTGGAGAGTGGAGCTGAACAGCATTGCTTTACCTCCCTCCATCAGACGGCCCCCTGTGGGGAGGACAGGGGAGGTCAGGTAGGGAGATGGATGCTGATGCCTGGAGCTGGATGCCGTTAGCGGAGGGGCTGGGATTTGTTGGGATTTATGGGATTATTTTTCAAGGAGAGGAGAGTAGAGTACTGGGGGAATGTCGAGTGACCTCCCAGGATGGGGCATCAGGCCACCTGGAATCACAGAGGAATGATTGCTGTGGTTGGGGAGTCTCAGGAAAAGAGGCTGTGTTCTCCGTGTACAAGCTTGCAAGAACATGTCCTCAGTTCAGAACAGTAGGCTTGTGGCCCCGCCGTTCTGGCAGTGCTAGTGATAACGTGATATGAGTTCAATTCCCACGGAGGAAACACTAGTAAATGTATGGCTGTACTCTGAGATTCAGATAGAAGTGCCAGAAAAAGGTGAAATATATAAACCTCATTGGCTTCTGCTGGAATCCCTACAAGTTTCTTTTGCACTGACAAATTAGCACTGTGGCCATTTATTCTCATCTGAAACATCCATGGGTAGTGTGCAACAAAAACACGCCTACAGCACTGACCAGAGCCTCGGTTATAGACACCATATGTGGAGTTATGCCGCAAGAGGAGCCATTTTTTACAATGGACTGTTGTTTGCCCGTGTTCACGCTCCTGGTCATACATAAACATCTGGATTTTTCAAACACTTTTTTTCAGTGGAATTGCCCCTTTATTGAAATTATGGCGTGTTTGCCCACAAAATCTGATTTCCCCAGACACTGGACAGAGAAACTGTGTGGGCTCCCACTAATTGATTCCCGTGGGTGATCCGGCCGTGTTTTCTTGCCGTAATTAGAGGGGAGGGTGTAGCGGTGCGACGCAAGGTTAGTGGCACAAGGCTACGCATGGTGGGGCCCGCCTTCACTGTGTGACAGAAAACAGATTCTGCAGACAAGTAAAACATAATGAAGAGTCAGGATGGGAGAATGAAAGCGGGAAAGAAAGAAAGTACAAATAACAAGTTTACATAAGTGAATCATTTCAAATGCGGGTAGATAAACAGATGGACAGATCAACAGATGTACATGTATACATACATTCATACATACAGTACATAAGCCTAGAGCAAATTTCTTCAAATGTTTTCTGCACTGTTACATTTCATTAAATGATGTTGAAAATAGAAAAAGATTACAGTAATTGTGGCATGTGCAAATGTGTGGGCAGTGGGCACCCTTCCATTTTAAAGTCTCAGAACACAACATTAACTTGTTAAGCCGTATTTAACTCATTAGGACTTGTAAAGCAGCTCACAATGTGTCATTCGGAATGGTCAGCAAGACAAATCCAGGAGATGATGAATGTTCTGACTCATCGGACATAAGCTCCACTCAGCAACTGACAGAGGTTCTGGATGATGATACCACCAAGCATCTCCACAACATACACCAAGAAGTGCGTCAAGAAATGCAAAAAGTACGTTTTGTAATGCCCTGCCGCCCCCAAACTTAGGCATGACTGAAGATCTTCAGGTAAATCTTAAATATGATGTGTATGCAACACACCCATTATGTATCTCAGAACTTGAAGTGATTTATAAGGAGGAGTGGGTGAAATTCAAGAATAAAGAGACTATAAGCTTTAGCATGTGTTGAGGGTGTGACCCATGTCTGCTAGTGTCAGTTGCTAGCATGTCTTTTCAGGTGTGGACGGTGTGACCCATAGGTGCTAGTGTCAGTTGCTAGCATGTCTTTTCATGTGTTGAGGGTGTGACCCATGGGTGCTAGTGTCAGTTGCTAGCATGTCTTTTCAGGTGTGGAGGGTGTGACCCATGTCTGCTAGTGTCAGTTGCTCACATGTCTTTTCAGGTGTGGAGGGTGTGACCCATTGGTGCTCGTGTCAGTTGCTAGCATGTCTTTTAATGTGTGGAGGGTGTAAGGATCACACACTACACAGTTTTAGACATCCTACATCTTACAATTCATCCCTTATTCCTGCACCCAGCACCATGTGCAAATTATGGAAGGCCCCACTGCAATTTGAAACCCCAACCACTCCCCTATGGAGACATACCTGAATGGATTGTTCTTTGTGCTTCGACTTACCTTTGTGGATGTCTTGTGGATATCATCTGTGTGTTAACTTCTTGTTGTAAGGGCAACCTTCTGTGACTGATCCTAGGACTGAAGTGTACTCCTCTGACTGGTGAGTGACACGTTTGGATTGAGTTGAATGCCTTGCTGCCCCCTTTGTCTCCTTCGTTATTTATTTAATTTTCCCAGATTTATTCTTTGGTCAATTTAACCTCTTTGCTCCACAGTGTCCTCATCTCAAACATTGCTACACTCTTTAAGGCCTTCAGCATCACACCATGCCCAGTAGAAACTCACAGCTGGCTTCACCACACAGGAGGTCAAGCCCAGCCACGCCGACTTTGCATTAACAGCTGAGATAATCACTGCTTTTCACTGCTACAACACTACATATAGCTCCCTGAGTGAGTTAAAAGAAAAAAAAAAACTTTTCACACACTTGATTAAATCAAATTACCCGTCACCAGGAATAGATGTACTGTTGCAGAGGTTAGCTTGTGACTCATGAATCGTGAGCACCTTGGTAAGCATCTTGGTAATTGCCTTTGTCACCATAGAAACACATAAAGGCTCAACACACAGATGGGCTTATGGGATTCTGAAAGTCTATAGTGACATCACAACCAGGAAGTCTGAGTGGCAGTGGGCGGCCATCTTGACATGAAGGTTGCCCTATGCGGGGGCTGATGCAAAGTTATGGGTCTGTGCCATTTAGAATTCCAGTTGGATGCAAGTCTCTGCACACACACTTCATGACAACATAATGTCAGCAACAGCAGCTGGGTATGCATTTTGAGGATCATGACTGATGATGCATGGGACTTAGTTTTGGAATATAGGACAGGCCAATAGCGCGTTCTAGATTTTGATGTGCACACTGTGTGTAGTTTTGCAAGCAGAGATTTCACCAGGGCCATGCAGTGTCCCTGAGACAGATCTATCCCTTACACTCGTTCTCTGTTCACATACTGTTTCTGGGCTCTGAGGTCAGCCTTATTCCTTCCCGCTTTTTTGAGTCAAGGTCTCAGCTAGTAGATCCTTGCTCCAAAGCCCAATTGTCTATAAACTCACACATATTCCTTGGCTGATGTATACAAATGCACATTTTTACGCAAGAAATGCCCCTCCTGAAATGACAGAATACATGTGCAGGCGACATGCGACATGACATGGACAAACTATCCCACTCAGGCACATAGACTCACCCGCGCAATCAGATGCCGATAGGACTCAATCCATTCTAATCTCTGGAATAGATTTTCAGTTGTGCGATGGGCCATCGGTAAGTACTCTATTGATATTGCCATTAAAAATAACAGTGTTGTTATCAGAGCCCTTGCCCCCTCACCCAGTCCCTCACACATTAATTACTATAATCATGTCCACTAATAAGATGACTGGCATAGCTTGTTGCCGAGTGAGTCGATGGCATGACAAGGGGCGGCCAACATTTTTTCATTATCTGATTTGTTTTCCGTGGGGAAAACCCCCCCCCCCCACACACAAAATCTGCCCAAGAAAACATGACAGACCTGCCAAAGATTGTTGAGCAGTGAACGCAGTGGCTTTTGTAAAAAGTCCAAGCAGAATGCTTGTTTTTGGAGAGCAAGTCTGCACAAGGAGGTGATCTAACCGCGAAGCCCAGGGAAGCCAACAGTTGCCAGGCAACTTCAGCGCATCGGGCAAGAAAAAGAAAAGGGGAAAAAAAGTCAAAATCGTGTTTTTTGATGCACGTTGGATATTGCCTTTGATTAAAAATTCAAGGATTACCAGCGGAGACAAAGAACATAGCCAATGCATTAAAAGTTTCTATGTTTAGCCTTGCCGGGATAATGCTTGAATATTTATGGAATTGGAAATGGCCAGTGTGTGTGTGCGTGTGTGAGTGTGTGTGATAGAGCAAGGGCTTGCTGAGTGATAGAGGACAGTTCATCACATTCACCTGCGCCGCTGCTGCTGCTCGGTGGCCTAGGACACACAGTGGGCAGGCTCTCCATTCTGCTGTTCAAACAACACCATCCAGCTTTAGCAACTCGTCTCCCACAGCTTGCCCCAAAACCCATCTAGCCACCCTGAGCCTGCCACGAATGAGTATAATCACAGTCTCTACGTTTTTAATTTCCCATCAAAGAAAAGTCTGTTTGTGTGTGTGTGTGTGTGAATGTGTGTGCCTATGTGTGTGTGTGTGTGTGTGTGTGTAAAATGTGTGTGTGTGTGTGCGTGTGTGTGTGTGCCAACATAAAGAAGATGAATAAGATATGGTTGACACGATTCTGAGGGATCCTTTTGGATGCAATTCTTTAGTGTTCTCTTCAAACTTTTGTGTGTGTGTCTTTTTTTCTTTCACAGCACTTTGAGGACAAACAAATTTAGGACATGCTGAAAACATTCAACTGCTCTCACACAAACTCCCTAGACTTCTTCCTGTATAAATAAAACATGAGTCCTTCCTTTAGCACCCTGAATCGCTACCACGCGCCAGTAGCAGGGCTTGCTTGTTGTGGCAGAAACATTGGTTGTGTTGTTGTGTTTGTTTACGCCGGTAATCAAGCAAACAGGATTTTAACACAACCATGTCATCCATTGCACTGAAAGAACTGTGTGTGCGTGGGTCTGACACTTGAATGTGACCGTGTGCATGAATATGTACCAACATGCTTTGTTATGCACGCACATTCACGGGCAAACCCACACACACACACACGCTCACACACTCATTCATAAAGGCCAATGCCCACTAGCGCCAACATTAATCGGAGTGCAATTACAGTAAATGCACCTAATGTGCTGAAATATCCAATTAATCTAACAATAACAAAAAGTTTTAGTGCAGTTTAAATGTACAATTGCTAGATAGATATTAGATGGCATTAAGTCATCATCGTTGTTAGTGGACTACTTGCAATAGCTGGGTAACATTAGTTGGTATTGTTTACTAGTGGCAATGGCTGCTTAGGAGAAAATAGTCATGCTTTTAACCAACCATAAACGTTGGATCAAATTGTTGATGACTGTAAAAAATGAGTGGATTTAATTGAAAACTAAGCCATTTCCAGAAACTAGATACATGGAAATATGCGTGCCTGGCGCCGGCAGTCGAGCACCAACTACTAAAATCCACCGTTTTATTCAATGCAGTTAAAGGGATAGAGCCGGCTAGGGAACAACATGGCAAACAAGCGCAAAACAACAAAGGCACAACAGAGGGGTAGCTGTTAGAAGCACCTCACCTTCTGTGCTCCTACCCTCTCTCACACGTATTCTCTCGATCTGTCTTTCTGTCTCCCTTACATGAATACAATAAAATGAGGCAGGACTATGTACAAAGACATTCTAAATTAAGTTAGCAATCACGGACACTCATGACAACAGAATAACTGGAGTTCCTACATGAAAGCATATTCAACCCATTGGAGTCTTTAACCCCTTTTGACTTCCAAGTTGGTACCAATAAGTAGATTGTGTGTAGAGATACTCATATTGATTTCATTTAGCATTCAGGTAGGAAGATTCATGCGTGGCCTTCCACCGGTCACATTCATTAGTTGATTTTATTTACTTGTGTTTCCACGTCCCACCTAAAACTAACTATGCATTTCATGGAAGAGATTTCCAAATGTCTGATTCAAAATGTGGCACCCATGAGTTCATGGAGAGAACTGTGTACATTTGATCGTAACTCACTAGAGATTAATGAGAGTGGAGACAGTGCTGAGGAGGGTTGATACTTAGGGTATAGTGACACTTCATGAGTGAGACGTCTGGTTATGAAGTGACAGCGGATTAAGTGAAGTTCTTTTATTGTCATCTGTAAGCATTACAAATCCATTCTCTGGAGTAAAAGTGTGTTATCCTCAGCAGGAGAAAAAAATGAAAGTGAAAGCGAAATTTATAAAACTACATTTGGGGGTTGAATATGATGAATGAGACTGGATAAGTATGTTGAGTATAAGGAGAGAAACTGGAGTAAGTGAGTGGCGAAAGGTAAGTAAGAATGCTTGAGGGATCATTGATAATTAGAATAAAACAGCACGGCAAAACAGTGCAACTGTTTGTTCCTTTTTCAAAGGGAAAAAAGAAAATGGCAATACCTCTATGTGGAGTGGACCAACCACCCAAGGTGGAGAGAGAAGGAGATGAAGCTTGGATGTGTGTCTGTGTTGTATGGTGAAGGTGTTAACCCAGACCCAATGATCTGAATGATCTTTTTTTCTCAACTCTTAATTATTCTATTTACAGAAAAAACTTGGGAGTGGAGGGGGAGGCTGTCTGGAGAAGGAAAGGATTGCTAATGGTCTCAGCAATCTGCTCTTATAAGGACATAATACTTGAATAGGAACATGGCTGGCAAACAAGAAAGCAGCAATATTCACTTCCCAGAGGGAGCACTAGTGACCCTGCATCAACTCATCGCAACACAGTAGCGGGGGAGGCAACCGCTATTTTCACCCTCTCCACTGACAAATGCAATGTTCCCTATTCAATTGAATGGGACTAAACCATATGGAAAGAAATGGAAACCATAAATTGTTGTAGGGGTTTGAAAGGAATCCAACTGCCACTCCAGACTTGTCCCGCTAGCTCCCGGTCACAACGCCTCCTTGATGCCTCCTCGATGAGAGAGTTTCCCTGAGTGATAGCCGGGAGCGATCAGCTGCAGTCCACTGCCTGCTGTGTGCTGACTCGGTGGGATGGAAAGTACAGAATATAGCAATCGCTCTACAATAAAAGCCACGCTTACACTGTGAACCTTCAGCCCTGGAACTGAAGCTCATGAACTTTGTTAGCAAAACCGCTAGCAATACACAAGAAATGAAATGTTGTTTATCACGGCCATACTGTTAGCCATACTGTATACTAGGGATGTGATATTTTTTTTGGCCAATGCAGGAAATGTTTGCCCTGTTCCACATTTTGCATTGTAAATAACATTAATGGAAAGAGAGTCAAAACACAAACACCAGACGGTGCACATGGGCACAGACAATTTGGGGCCGCATACGAGAAAAGGGTGCATGAGAAATCTGGGGTGATGAAGACAACACTGTCAATGAGTATTAAATATCTGTTAGCCCAATTATGTCAATAGCATTAGTTATTTAGCAGATAGGTCATTTATCCCCATTTTGCTAACTAGCATAACAGAACTGTAACTATAGTAACCATTCATCGTGACGTGGAGGCACTGGGTCTTGGACCTGTGGACCTGACCATTGAGTTGGGCTGGATTGAGTTCCTGGTTCAGACCTGTTTAAACCTAGCACAGTACAGTACATTGTAAACACTCCCTAAGCCAGAGGTTCAAGCACTAGGTTAGGTCCACAGTGTATACGGGGCTGTGAAAGAGTTAAACAAAAAATCATATGTGGCAAACAGAATGTGCATTTTTAGCCATTTGGCCATCCATTATGATCAAAACGAATTTGAGGAAGCTTAATGACTGATGTCAATCATGACATTTATAACTAATAACTAGCAACTTTGAGCAGAAGAAATATCCGTTCCATTGCATCATTTGTGCTTTTCCTATGAATGATGGTACATCCCTAGTGCCTATACTTCATCTAGCAAGAGTGATGGATGGGGGCTTCAATCTCTCCTTAAATGCTATCTGTATGCTGCTACAGTCCATCTAAATGCCCACACAGACACATATTTGAGGACAACACACACACACACACACACACACACACACACACACACTTATCACAGAGTTCATACTTGCAAGGCGTTTTTTTGTTTGTTTAAAACACATTCTCAGACAAATATAGGCAAGCTTG
>NC_137928.1:13100697-13110697 GCF_963457725.1 Sprattus sprattus | reverse complement strand
TGGCCACTTGTGCCTCCCACTCAGCACTGATTGTGTCCACGGCGGTAGCCACTCCGCTCAGGCCTCTCCTAGCACGCAACACACACAGACACACACACACACACACACACACACACACACACACACACACACACACACACACACACACACACACACACACACACACACACACGCACACACACACACACACACACACACACACACACACACACACACACACTCAGGCCTCTCCTTTTGCAGGTACTCCCACCACTCCCGCTGCTCTTTGTCCTTTTGTCTTCCTTCTGAATTATTCTTTCCTTTTGTCACATTTCCTCCCTCACAACCCCTCACACACACACATTCTCCTGGGGGTCTGGTAAAGGTGCCATTTCCGCTGCCATTTTGCTGCACTTCACACTGTTAGGAGCAGCAGTGGGGAACATGTAGGGCTCCTCTCAGACACCTGTTACACAGGAAAGGCTAAAAATGGCAGTCTTTCCTCCTGTCAGCAGCCAAAGCGCTGCTTTCAGAAAGCTAAAGGAGAAAATGGAACAAGTTGTGTTCAGGCGAAACAATAGAACAAACAAACACACTAAAGGGTTTTTCAGAGGCTTTTATACCATGCCCTGCTGGAGCGCTCTGTACTGGATTCTTGTGCAGTTGCAAAAAGCAGCATGTAAGATGTGATGGCATCTGTAAGGGCGTAGCCTCAGTGTTTGGCTTGTGTATGTTCAGCAGCAGAGCGATGTTGGTGTAGAATTACAGTTTTTATCCATTGCTTTGGGCAGATTCACAAAACAGAAATTACATTCTCAAAACAACACGTGCAAACCTCAAAACCACTGGGCACTTGTTCAAAACCGATTGGCATTTCTCATTCCTTTAATCAAATTGCAATTGTTTTAGAAACTCCTTGCAAATGACAAGTACGATTGCCTACAGCTTGCACACATGTCAAATGATATAGCACATCTGTGCAAATGGTTAGGTACAATTGCCTTCAGTTAGCCGAATTACCAATTGAAAACATCTTGCTGGTCTAAACTGACTGTTGCTTCTCAGTCAAGTGGTTGTTCGCTCCAAAACATGTTGGCATAATTTCCTTCTGTACATCATCACCTGCAGAATAGTTCACTCCACTGTCACAATCGTTCAGGCACATAATACCATGAAAAACATCATGGTATAAACTGTAATATGGATCTCTTGGATCATCGGCTTCATTTTTTCAGGTGCAACTAGACCTTACTACGTAATCAAGGGGCAGTTTCTCACATCCGATCACCAATCACTCAGTAATTTTAGTTAGCTGACAGGTGCTATCCAGGAGTATACAGTAAATGCTTCCATCAAACATCTAGGGCTTGACAAAGTTCAGTACAGTTGACAAGTATGAACATGGAAGCACCAAACGAGCAAGGGCAACTGCCTCACAATGTGTGCTGCGATATCTGAAAACGGGGTAGTCACCCACATTCCAAGTATCGGCCCATGCAACACACAGAAGCTCCTGGTGTTCTTAGACCGCCTTTACGGTGATCTTATCCCTCTACTTGAGGGGGGTTTGGTAGGGCCTCACTTGCCGACATATGTGATTGTGTGGGACAATGTCTCGCTCATCAGGGCATGGTTCGCTGCCCATCAAATGATGGTGATGGTGCTCCTAGCCCCTTACTCCCCATTTCTAAATCCTATTGAGGAGGTTTTTTTAGCTTGGAGGTGGAGGGTCTACGAGCATCGTGCTCTAAATCAGAGGTCCCTCCTCCAAGCAATGGATGCTTGTGAGGATGTAACAGCTGATCATTGCAGGGGATGGTTGTGGCATGCACGCCGATTCTTCCCACGTTGCATTGCAAGGGAAAACATAAGATGCGATGTAGATGAGAATCTGTGGCCAGACAGACGTGAGCGTGAGGCTGAGCAGGAGAGTGAGGACGAAGACTGAAGACTTCCTTTTCTTCTGTATGTTTTGTTACAGTAGTGTATGCTATACTTTTGTTTGACAGTGTTTTTTGCTGTACACATTTTCTGTTTCTGTTTTGAAATTACATACTGTAACAATTGAATTTGTTTCTGTTTGATACACATAGTATTCTGGAAAGAAAACATCTACTACAGTAACCATTCAGTGTCAAAGGACTAAGCCCAGATTGAAATGTGCACATGAGGGATATTTCTATGGTCCACTGCCATACTGACAAAACATCTAAACGTTTTGACCTGCAGTGCTTAAACAATGCCAAAGGGACTTTTCATTTTGGGGGCACTGACTATTAGTATGAGAAAAGGAATTAGTTTTAATTGATGAGTTGTCTGTTTTGGGAGAGATATGACCTTTTGCAGGTGTGCCATAGTGTTTTGATAAACCATCTATGTTATTTTGGCAAATGTATTTAAAGCTTGGAGAATGTCCTTTTCTTTTCGGGAAGGAACTTTTCATTTTGGGGGCACTGACTATTTTTATGAGAAAATGATTTGGTTTTGAAGCTTAACTGAACTGTTTTGGGTGAGATATGACCTTTTGAAGGTGATCTATGTAGTTGTGCTGAACCATATAGGCTATTTTGCCAAATGCACTAAGAGCTTTGAGAATGTAATTTCGGTTTCGTGAAAATGCCCAAAGCAATCGATAAAAACTGTAATGTAAAGAATCCATCTATAGAACACATGTCAACCCCAGCCCCTTTAAGGACATTTAAACATGTACATATAAAACATTCAGGACTTGAGATAAGAAATAATCTTGAAATGACATCACGCGAACATGATTCATTGTGCCAAAAGTTTATTAGAAACCTGCAATGCCAATATTGTGTTCCTACTATGGTTTAGCCCCAACGTGCTAAATATACCTTTTTTCATAATTTATACTGTTGTACCTTAGCACAGTATCAATCAATTTTACCATAATTTTCCACTATAATTATGTGTATCATTATCTACAATACTGACTCTGAAAACTCTAAATCTATATGAGTATGATGATTAGTACATAACAAACACTATATCTATCGTCTGATGTATAGTACACGAAAGCACTAGATCTTTATATGCATCGGATGTTTAGTACACAAAAACACCAGATCTATATGCATCTGATGTTTAGTACACAAAAAACACTAGATCTATATGTATCTAATGTTTAGTGCACAAAAACACTAGATCTATATACATCTGATGTTAAGTACACGAAAACACTAGATCTATATGCATCTGATGTTTAAAAAAAAAAAGTGAGAGAAGAGTTTTTTTCTTGACCTTGTTGTAAGAACACATCTTGTGAAGAGTGCCCCACTGAAGGTTATCCTCTTCCCCTCTGCAAGATGAGCTCTGGCTGTGGGTTGGCACTAGCAGCAGTGACAGTAGTACAGCAGAGTCGTTTCCACTACACTGGTCTCCAGATGCTCCCCTCCCCCTCTGACCTCCTCCCCTAGCACGCAACACACACACACACACACACACACACACACACACACACACACACACACACACATTTGCAACACACACAGCACATATGCACGGACACACAGCACATATATGCACACGCACACAAACCCTCGGGTGAACTGTATCTCTTTGCATCACTGGCACAATTTCAGCTTCTTTTCCATCTTTCTCTCTCTCTCTCTCTCTCTCTCTCTCTCTCTTTCTGTCTCTCTCTGTGTCTCTCTCTGTCTCTCTGTCTCTCTATCTCTGTCTCTCTCTGTCTGTCTCTCTCTCTGTCTGTCTGTCTGTCTGTCTGTCTGTCTGTCTGTCTGTCTGTCTGTCTGTCTGTCTGTCTGTCTGTCTGTCTGTCTGTCTGTCTGTCTGTCTGTCTCTGTCTCTCTCTCTCTCTTTCTCTCACTCACACACTCACACACTATCTATACATCAGCTGTCAGTCCACACATGGCACAATGACAATCTCCTCATTCCTGGTTATAGGCGGGACGTTTACACTCTCGCTATTTGTTTTACTAACCACCGAGTCATTTTCCATTTCTTGCTGTAGCGCAAATTCTTACTGCTTCCCATCCTCCCATGTGAACGTTATCAAACTGCTCCATGTTCTTACTCACACCATCTACATTCATAAGGCAGGGCCGGTGGGTACCACGTCCACACTCATCTCTTGATTCTCTCGCCAAATTGTGCTCCATTCCAATGAGTGCAGTGACAGCACTTGTGAGGCGTGGAGGGAGAGTGATCTGCCAGATGCTGCTCTCCCCTCCCCCCACCCCACGCCCAGCTCTGAGAGGCTTTATTACTGTGAGGAAATGAGAGAGAATGAGTCGACAAACAAAAGCTTAATAATTCGTCCCTTTGTCAGGTAACAGAGGTGACTTAGGCGGGAGGTTCCGGATATATGAGTCCCTGCAATACCCAGAGCGCCATTTCTTTCTCTCCACTCTCTCTCTCTTTCTATCTCTTTCTCTGTTTCTCTCCATTCCTCTCTTCATCTCTCTTTCTCTCTCCACACAAAACACCTTATCCCCTTCTTCCCGTACTAGGTTGGACTCGGGCCCAGGAAACGTGTCGCAACAGAACCATGGGAGTGGCTGACTCAACCTATTCAGAGATAGATAGATGCAAGGGGAGGGGTGGAGGGATAGAGCGAGAGGGAGAGGGTGATGGAGAAAGCAAATGAGCAATCTAGGCAGAAGAGGAATGGAGGAATGTTCCATAGAGAGAGGAGGGACAAGGAGAAAGCCAACATAGGAGAGAAGGAGACAAATAGAGCTAGCAAGAGAGAGCCTGGGAAAGACAGAGGCGAGAGAGACAGAGAGAGAGGGGAGAGGCAGAGAGAGAGACAGGGAGAGTGAAAGAGAAAGTGAGAGAGAGACAGAGAGAGTGAAAGAGAGAGCAAGAGAGAGACAGAGAGTGAAAGAGAGAGTGAGAGAGAGACAGAGGGAGTGAAAGAGAGAGTGAGAGAGAGACAGAGAGAGGGAAAGAGAGAGCGCTGCATAGTGTAAATGGTAATAGTGTTTGTTGTCTGCTATGCACACAAAATGGATGACCCTGCCATCAATTGTTGCAGCATGCAACATAAAATGATATAGCTGTCATTACTATGGTGGGTGATAAATATGAAATACACACACATGCATGAGCACACTTGCATAGACAGACATACTCACACATATACCCTAAACACAGATTAGGTGTGTGTGTGTGTGTGTGTGTGTGTGTGTGTGTGTTTCGGTGTCTGTGTGTGTGTGTGTGTGTGTGTGTGTGTGTGTGTGTGTGTGTTTCGGTGTCTGTGTGTGTGTGTGTGTGTGTGTGTGTGTGTGTGTGTGTGTGTGTAGACTGGCAAATGAGGAGAGCGGTCCAGAGGGTTGTCTGTGTCCAGCACTCCCCCTCATATATCACATGAAGGGGCAGACTCCCACTCCCCTCTCTATGTTAAGTGTTTCATTCCTTCATTCCTTCCCCTTTTTTCTATCATCCACAAAATGCCTTTGAGTGAACCATGAATAAATTGAATACAAATTCTGCACATTCCCCGAGGAACTCTTGTTACAGTACTGGTAAAAAGTCGAGGGCCTCGGATCGATGAAAAATTACATTGTGTCTGGAAGCAGTTTAGCTTTTAATTCCCCACCTGCCACGTTTGCCGGGAGTGACTGAGTGAGTGAGAGAGAGAGAGATAGAGAGAAAGAGAGTAGAGGGAGAGAGAGAGAGAGGGATAATGTGGATTCTGCGGAGCTCCGTGCAAGTCTCTCGTCTTTCGCCCCCAGACCTTTTTCTTTTCTTTAACTAACATCCAGCTCTCGCTAGCGTCGGGAGCAGAGCCAGTGAAAATGGAGCCTGTCAATCCTGTGAGTCTAACGACACATAAAGGCTGACTCTGGCTGAGTTCTGGCTCTGTTGTGGCTCAGTTCTGGCTCTGTTCTGGCCCGCTTTTGGGGGTCCGATGCTATCTGAGGTCACTCCCCTCCCCGGGGACACTGAGTCAATAGAGTGCCTTCCGATAAGAAACGAAAGAGAGAGAGAGGGTGAAAGGGAAAGGGAGAGGGAAAGAGAGAGAGAGAGAGAGGGGGAATAGAATAGGATGGGTAGTGGAATGAAAAGAGCGGCGGGTGATTGAGGAGAGACGCAGCGAATGAATGAGGATCAGGAAAAGAGCGCATGAATAAAGAGATATGCTTGTACGAGAGCGACTGAAAGAGCAGAGTGTCAGAAAGGGGCAGAGAGCAGCGACGGCCCGAGACAAACACAGAATCAAGATAGAGTCAGAGAGCCAAACTAAACATGCGAGAGAGAGGGAGAGAGGGGGAGAGAGAGAGAGAGAGAGAGAGAGAGGGAGGGAGAGAGAGAGAGAGATAGAGAGAGCTAGAGATAGAGAGAGAGAGATAGAGATAAAGAGAGCGAGGGAGAGAGAGAGAGAGAGAGAGAGAGAGAGGGTGACAGAGAGAAAGGAGTTCCAGTCTTCCGCTCAGCTGCGGAGCCTGGCAGCATCTGAAAAGGCTCCGGCTCTTTCCGTTCCCCTGGGTGAGCGGGATGAAGACCACAGGGGCGCTTTGTGCCCCTCCAGAGGCCCAGCCAGCGCCCCCCCTGCAGCCCCGCGCTGCCCACTGACAGCGGGCCTCTTCTCTGGGACGGGGCAGCTGGCTGGAGAGAGTTGGCCCACAGCGCGCGAGCGAGCAGACTCTCCATCCCACACACCCCTGCGCCAGGGCCAGACGTCTGCTCTGGATCGCACTCCCCCCATTTCTCACTTGCCTGTCAAATCACCACGGGGGCCTGGATGAAGGTGTCGCTGCTAACCTGCTGCACATACCAACATAGACACACTAGCAGCTCTCAGTGCTTTTATTCATCATGCGTACGCTATAAGCACATCCAAAGATGTGCATCAGACAGATGAGTACAAAATCAATATTTCATATCCTATAATTGGAAAAAAGCAGTTGAAAAGTCTCATAGGGTGTGTTTAACGGGTGACTAAGTGGTGAGATTAGCATCATAAAGAGTATATTTCCCCATGGAAATCCATTCCACAGCAATAAATAAATGAAAGCATCAATATACAGCCAATATGTATGCTTGCATTAACATTATCAATCTTTTACATTCCCGTTTTTTAACAGAAGTGTGAGGGCAGGGCTTGTTCCAATGCTCTTTTCATATTCTTGTGACATTTACAGCCTAGAAAGTTTACTTCCCATCATCGCTCGTGGTAGAGTGGAGACCCAGGCCTGACCTGACACAGACCGGGCAGATCTCTGGGGACCCAGAGGCAGTCAGCCAATCAGCCATCATCCAGTCACTGATGTCCTGGCATGATTTCACAGCATTCATGGTCTGATCACTCCAATGACAAAATCCCCCCCCCCCCCCCCTCTAGCAACCCAGTCTCCCTCCCCTCCCCCTCACTTCGAACACATAACAGCTGATTGGCCACGCTGGAAATAACATGATGAAAAATGTTTCTAAGTTTGGCTTTTTCTTGCCATAATGTGTATTTAATGACCCAGCGTGTTTCTAAGCTTTGAGGGGAAAAAAGGGGAAACGAGGGAAACTCTCCATCACTGCAAAGGCAGTGAAGGTAATGGAGATTACTTTGGCAAGGGTGCATTATCCCAAGCACAATCAATTCAGATTGCAGTATTTCAGGGAAGGAAAAACGCCAAAAGAAGCAAAAAAAAAAAAAAAAAGCCCTTGGACTTTGACCTCGAACAGAGATTCTTCTGATTTTTCATATTCAAATTTTGTATGATAAAGATATGAACACCCAGTCATGCACTAAACTGGTAATGGGGATAAATGCAACTATTTTTATAAGTCAGGATTAGCCTTTTACCTACTGACCATTAGATCTTGAGTAGTACAACTGCAGTTTAGGCAGTTTAATGTTGCAATAAATTCATGCTGCAGTCATAGTTACACCATATGAATGAGTTCAGCACAAACATGGTTGCTACTATTACAGCTGCTGTTGTAATTGTCTCACTGTAGCCGTTTTAGCATATTATCCCATCCCTGATTTCTCACAGTAACAGATTTAGCGTATGATCCCATGTCTAATTTCTTCAAGGACTCGCATCACAACTCATATCATATCATCACAGCAATACATGCTGGAAAATAGGTGGTAAACCATCTTTAAATTGTAGCCATCAAATGTAGCCTCGCCCCCTGTTATCTGCCCCCCTCTTGTGAGAGTAACTGCAGCATTGGTCTCTCTCTCTCCAGAGCACTTTATCTGGCATTTTATATGTTTTGAGAGATCATGATACGCCTGAGCCAAATATCACTGTCTCAGGGACCCTGGGGAAGGGGAAACAGCCTGATCGGCAGCATTGCTGACGGGCTCTTATATAAGCGTGCCGCAGCTCTATCGGGGGGGACTCAGATGCCATATGCTTTGGGAGACTCGGGCGTTGCCAGAGTGTCGGCCCCCCCGCCCCGACGCTCTCCCGAAACTCCCCCATCAAAGAACAACCAAGATGTAGGTCACGTTTGTTGGGTGATGTGGCCAAGCCACTGAAAGAATACAAAGCACAAAAAAATAAAAACACAAAACCTTCTCATGAGAGATTTTCAGTGTTTTTTTCCCCTCGTATTTTCAGATGAATAAAGGGCCATAGAGGTAGAATGAGACATGAAATCATATTACTGGAGAGGTGAGAGAGCGAGTGTGCGCCTATTTGGCACCACATTAAGGCTGCGTTTTGGTCGTCCCAAGGTCTTGGCTTCCTGCAACAGGCTGGTACACCATGATCTTAATGTTTGCTTGAAGCCCTCACCATTACTGATGTTTGTGACCTGGGAGTGAACTTGGAATGAGGAGAAACAACATGAGGGGGGAGAGAGAGATTGAGAGAGAGAGAGAAAGGAGGATGGAAAGAGAGAGGGGGGGAGGGTCAGAAGGAGTGAAGAAGCAAATGAGAGAGAGAGAGCGTGAGTGAGAGAGAGTGAGAGAGAGAGAGATAGAGAGGGAAAGGAGGATGGAAAAGAGAGAGAGAGAGAGAGCGTGAGTGAGAGAGAGTGAGAGAGAGAGAGAGAGCATGAGTGAGAGAGAGTGAGAGAGAGAGATAGAGAGGGAAAGGAGGATGGAAAAGAGAGAGGGGGAGGGTCAGAAGGAGTGAGGAAGCGAATGAGAGAGGGAGAGAGAGGAGTGACAGCCCTAAGGATTCACATGTCAGATGCATTTATTCAAAGTGGGGCAGTGTGTCATCATTTTCGCTATGCTCTTGTGTTTGTGTGTGTGTGTGTATGTGTGTGTGTGTTTGTGTGTGTGTGTGTGTTTGTGTGTGTGTGTGTGTGTGTGTGTGTGTGTGTGTTTGTGTGTGTGTGTGTGTGTGTGTTTGTGTGCCTGTGCGCATGCATGTGTACTTGCAAGTGTGTGTGTGTGTGTCTATGTCTCTATTGGTATGTACTGTATATGGGTGTGTGCATTTGTGTGTGTGTATGTGTGATTGTGTGTGTGTCTGTATCTCTCTCTCTCTCTCTCTTTATCTGTGTGTGTGCCCGTGTGTTTGTGTGTTTTTGTGCCTGTGCGCATGCATATGTACTTGCATGTGTGTGTGTGTGTGTGTGTGTGTCTGTCTGTCTATGTCTCTGTTGGTATGTATATGGGTGTGTGCATTTGTGTACGTGCATGTGTGATTGTGTGTGTGTCTGTATCTCTCTCTCTCTCTCTCTCTCTCTCTGTGTGTGTTTGTGTGTGTGTGTGAGAGTAAGCTGTCATGCATGATGCTGATGTGAGTGTGTGTGTGTGGGGTGGGGCTTAGGGACTGATCTGACTGTACAGGCCCATCTGAGGTTAATATTTAATGATGTCATGATATAAACATGGTGTTATATAATCACATGTCACGTGCTGAGGCCTTGTATGTTGTTTCAGTGGAGGGTATGTCCATCGCCACATCCAATGTAAAGCTCCCAAACCCTTCAACAAACCCTACAACAATTATCCATGCATCTGATTACGTTCATTCTTGTCATCATCAAGAACGTGACAAAGCCACTTGTTTCACAGTAGAATGGGCACAACTTATAATAATAACTATGACCGAAGCAGGCATGTTCCCTT
>NC_137928.1:13053197-13093197 GCF_963457725.1 Sprattus sprattus | reverse complement strand
ACAAATGTGTTGTTATCCGTAACTTTGAACACTTACCATCGCCTCCTAAGTTTGGAGACTTTATCAATACAAGATAGAGGCTTAAATGGATTAGGTTAAGAGATAATGCTGTAGAATGAGTTATTATCTGTATAAACAAACACAAGTTTTTTGCAATTATTTATGTGCTTTCCAACTGTGCCAATCAATCTTATTGATCCTTTGCAACCTCACAAGCCGACGGCTAATGCCATCTGTACCTTGTCTGCCTTTCACTGTTTCAATTGATTGGTAGATCCCGGTATTCTCTCTGTGTTTGACTCAATAATGACGAGCCACCAAATCCGCCAATAACAAACAGACAGGGAAAAAAACTCAAACAGACACGTCAAACCTTTTAGTCCCAGTCTCCCCTGGGAGAACACAAGGACAATGACAGAAAGAGGGCGGTCAAGGGAAAGTTAAAATATTACTTCGTTTGCCAAAAGAAAGTGGTACAAATGATCAGACCTCTCCTTCAGTGTCTCCGGCGTAGAATTAGTCACAGAAAATGATTATCTATATGACACCGCCGTAGGGGTTCGAAAACATATTGCGGCTTTTAAACCCCTACCCCCCTCTCCATCTCAGCTGAATAATAATCTGCTTCTCAACCACACCGGTGTAATTACTACAATATGTCATTCTGCGGGGAAATTATTTGATGGTGTTTTTGGCTCGTCTTCCATTAAATCTCCATTACGTGGAGAAGCGTTCTGTGTTTTAAGAGAAAGAAAATGTCAGGTGTTAGGGTGTTCACTTAGTTTAATATGCCGCGGGCGTTCTTGCCAGCGGTGGGATTGTGCAATGAGGACACATGAATACAAATGACGCTGTCCTTGGGTTAACTTCCGAGGATGGTGTGGTTTGATGGCTCATGGAGAGTGGCGTGAGAGCCTGCACTATGACATGTCCTTTATCATCCTCACGCGATCGATACCTCCTCTGGTGGGCAGATACCAGCGTCAATCCGCTGGGAAAGCAGACACGGAAGAACACATGCGGGGGATGCTTTGCCTCTGCGCTAGGAGGATGTCGAAGCGTCGAGCCCCGCCGACTGTATGACTTCTGACGTGACCACAGGTGGCGGTGCAGGGATGATCGCGCGGAGGATAATAATATGAGAAGCTTAACGGTTTGCGGGCCACTAGGTGGACCCGCATGATGTCTCACCTCATTTAACAGTAAATCTGCGGCAGCAGATCAGAGTCGATGAACAGATGAACACGCAAGAGGTTTTAAGTACAAGGCTACCGGGGTGGAAATCCTTTAGGATTTCATAATAAGAAAAATAGACTCATGTCAGTATCACTTCAGCAAATAAATAATTTCGTTCATCACACGTCTTAAAAAGGACAGTGGGGTCTTTGCGATCTTTGCGAGCACTCAGCCTAAAATGGATGACATAAAACATTCAAGTGGACATTTAGGGCTGAACTGTGAAAGTTTGACAAAAGCTGATTTTCTTTTTTACATAACTCACATTGAGTTGTTTTATGAAGGGATTGTGGGTTTTTTCAGTATCTGCTGACGTTGATCCCCTGACGGTTAACCCTTTTTTATTGCAAGTAAATAAAAAAACCACTGAGAAACATTGTCTGAAATTGCCTGAGCATGCCATTTATAAACAAATCAAGTTGTTCCATTGGGCAGATGGATGAATGGTCGAATATCCCTAATCTGCTGGATCATTAGAGATAATTTTCAATTCCTGGCGTTCAATTTGTGCGATGAAAAGCAAATTCAGGTAAATGCAGGGACCATAGCACTGGGGTGACCATTGACTGACCAATCTAAACATTTCGCTTGCTTAAGCACAATTGTATCGATTTGTGAAATAGCCCGTTTTTAAACGCTGTGGTGGCCCTATGCAATGGACACAAGCACAGGTTTGACGCGCTTTCTAGATTCAGTACCAAGGACAGCGGTCGCCGACGAGGCGCTATTGACCAGCAGGAACGTGCTTTTAAACGAGATATTTCTTTGTGTGACAATTCGTCAATGCGTTGTTTAAGAGACGAATTTAAGGCGTTGGGTCCTTGACAAATGGGCATTATCTTCGTGACTGGACAGCTCACACTCTTGAACCTGCGGCCTTAACGATTATGAATGTGTTAATAGGCGCAGCTGGGGCTACCAGGGAGCTCTTATCCTAGCGTTATGACTCTGTATACAGTGAAAAAAAGCATGTTTTTTCGATTTAATTATGTTGGCCACTTTAAGACATTTGTTCAAAAAATAGAACAAATAAATAGCCACTCACATACATTTCAACAGCTACACACAAACAATATATGCTGCTCTGAATGTTATATTGGCTGTTTTCAGGCCTGTCCAGTGTTCGTGAATTGAGCCAAACCAGGTAAAATGCGTTTTGGTTAAAATGACGTATTGCAGCTTTAGCTGCGCTCGCTGGCCGGTCTGATGTTTAAAGGGTTATGGCGCTTTAAGAGTCGGGCTCCTTCACTCTCCCTACCTCCGTCTCCCCGGGAAGACAAGGGGATTGTTGTGCCGTGTTTTCTAATGGAAGCACAGAGATAGATGAGTCTGGCACCGAGAGACGCGCAGGAAAAGTTATAGCCTATTGGCGCGCTTGGAAACATACACACACATATAGACGCGCGCGCGCGCACACACACACACACACACACACACACACACACACACACACACATAAAACACACCGCGCAAGAGAGAAACAGAGAGAGAGAGAGAGAGAGAGAGAGAGAGAGAGAGAGAGACCGACTGTGTTAAAGCGGAACGAGCTGCTGTGACCAAAACCATCATTATGACAGCGCTGTATAAGCCTGTCAGACTGCAAACAAACTCAACGCCCCACCCAAATGAAAATGGTAAAATTGCGAATAAAATACCCGTTTCACATTGTAAACTCGATGTTTTTTTTTATCAATGAAATTCGCAGTGAAAACGACTCATAGGGGTAGAACTGAAGAGGGAAGGCGAGTAGTTGCTGTAAATATAAAAGGAAAGAACACGAGCGAGCGAGGGAGAGATAGTGAAAGAAAGACAGAGAGAGAGAGAGAGAGAGAGAGAGAGAGAGAGAGCGCATGTCTAATATCTCCTTGCAGCCACTAGACGCTCCTTACCACTGGCGAGTGTCTCGCTCTCCCTCTCCCCCATCTTACATGTGTAACGTTTAGTGAGCCGGACAGAGCCTTCTCCAGCGGCTGTGGACACTGCGGGGAGAATACAGCAACCATGGATTGTTAAAACTCAATCTCCATATTTTTCTCCCTTCTTTTTCCTCTCTCTCTTTCTCTTTTCCTCTTGCTCTCTCCGCGTGTCACCATCCTCAATGTCTCCCGACAGCTTTTAATGCAACGAAAATGAGGATTACTTACTTACAGCTGATCTTGGTATTTGCTGGCTTTTGGGAAATGGCAATGGGGGCTTTTCCGAGCAGCGTTCAAATCGGTAAGTAAAGCCAATTAAAATAGACCGTGTGTTGTATTTTGGTGGTGCAATTTCGTACCCGTAAAATAGATTATCGGTGCATTTAGTTAAGAGGATTTATCATTTCTTTAACATTTGCTTATTAAGACCGAAGTGCATTCACTGAACGTTATCAATCATGAGTCATAATGAGAGAGATTATTTGTAATTGTTTACTCCGCATGCAGAGCGTTGAAATCAAACGTTATTCCTGCTGTCGTCTTTTTACTGCAAATTAATCTCGTTTTTTATTTGCTCGACGTCCTATCCTCATTAATGTTTTAGTTCGCTTTGTTCCGCTCCTTTCCGTACGAAAGCGCCACTGCAGTATTCTCACTGGCAGACAGTGTTAGCGCGGGATGCCTATCCTGGACGCTCCATCACACTACTGGACTCGGATGAAAGTTTCGCATCACACAAGATTCGCTCGCTTGCCTTGCTTTGCTTTAGATTAATATCCCCCACCCCGCCCCCCTCCTCACCATGTTCCCCTCTACCCTCTAACACAAACGCAAGTAAAACGGGAGAGGAAGCACACGTACACAGACACACACGCCAGCGGACACAAATACACACAGAGTGAGACACACACACACACACACACACACACACACACACAGACCCACAAACACTCAAGCACACAGTTGAGCACACTGCCCCGGTTAGATAAAATGAGTGCTATTTAATTTATTCAGTCAGTGCATCTCGCGAAGCACTGGTCTGGACAGGAGGCGACTTGATGAGATTCCGGTCTTTGACACAGCCTCTCGCTTCTGACAGCACTGCCGATAAAGTTAACACAATAAATATGGTCCAGTGAATTCACCATACACCCCCTTTCATTTCAGAAGGCATTTACATATCACTGCAATGCACACACAGCCTTCCCGTTGTGTGAGTGCACGCTTTCACATCCAATCCAAAAGAGATATACTAATTGAAGGAATATCGAACCCGACCGCGCCATACCGCCTTTTGGACAAACGTTAGCCATAATTAAAAGATTTAGTGCACGCCGGCCGATATCAGATGCAAATCCGATTCACTTCGATAGATTATGATGGAACTGTCTGAAGCAATTTATAAAACGCCATAAATACGAAAACACGTGGTCATACACTGAGACTGATGTATTTATTGTGTATTTTGTAGTCGTTTATAAATGACATGCCATTTTTATGAGAGAGATGATTGCTTTGCTCAGTATGTGCTCTCTTCCCCTCCTCCCCTCTCTCCTCCCCTTTCTTTGCTCTCTCTCTCTCTCTTCCTCCCTCCCTCTCTCTCTCTCTCTCTCTCCCTCTCTCTCTCTTCCTCTCTCCATCTCTGCAGGGGGACTCTTCATCAGAAACACCGATCAGGAATACACAGCCTTTCGCCTGGCCATCTTTCTGCACAACACCAGCCCCAATGCTACCGAGGCCCCCTTTAACCTGGTGCCTCACGTAGACAACATAGAGACAGCCAACAGTTTTGCCGTAACCAATGCCTGTGAGTGACAGTTGTCTTTTCATCATCATCATCCTCACTGGGAGGGGGCGGGGTGGGGAGCTGGAAGCTAGAGTGTGGGATAGAAAATATCTCTGAGAAATGGAATTGGTGTTGGCTGAAGGATTGGTTGGTTGATGTCATATGTCCTCGAAAAGTGTGTATACATGTGATGGCTACTGAAGAGAAGCCGTATCATAGGTCCCTCTGTGACAGAAATGTGGAAGCACACACACACACACACACACACACACACACACACACACACACACACACACACAAACACACGGTCACTAACACGAACACAGTTTTCAAATCCCATGTGCATTGCTGGTGTTTGTCATAGCCATGAATGGCAGGTTGTGAGTCCTTCAATCTCACAGCATATCACATATTTTTTCACTACTCCTCTTTCACTCTGCTCCCTCTCTTTCTGTGTGTGTGTGTGTGTGTGTGTGTGTGGTAAGTCCCTCATTGTGTATGGGGCTGAAAGGCCTCCCTGGTGGGCCTGGCTTTTATTTCATTACCGCTGTGTCTGGTTGGCATGTGAGATAAAGACAGTGGGTGGTGTGACGGAGGGGATTTCAGCTGGCTGCAGGCGAGGCGGGTGCCGGGGCCCGCTCTGCTCCTCTCATCTGGGCTGAGCGAGGGGAAGGTACATGCCTGCCATGGGACCTGTGCTCTGGTTCTGGGGGGGATGCAGAGGGAATAGACACAGCTAGGGAGTAGGGGGCCGCAGCGCTAAGCATGGTGTTGGTTATGGAGATGGTTTGGTGGTTGGGCTCTTATCAGCGTATGGGTTTTAGGGTAAAAATAGTGGGGCACTCGGTGTCCATTTCTGGCTCACAATTTTTTAGGTCCATCCCCCCATCTGCTTCTCCATCTCTTTCTTTCCATCCTTCTCCATCTATCTCTCTCTTTCTCTTCATCTTTATTTTTCGGCTGTGGTCATTTGTCAAGGTGCTGGCATAGCAACTGCATTGCTATTTGTCGAAATTACCTGGCATAACATAACATAATTGGCAGTTTGGCAAAGTCCTGGTTAGAAAAATATGTTCTATTAGACCAGCTTAGGGTGTAATAAAGCAGTTAAAATAGGCTACCTTACCTAAACAGATGGTGCTTAGTGAGTGTTATATTTTAATGAGTTATCAGGTCCTGTGAACCTTCATCTTCAGGCAAAGATAGTCCTGCAGCTCACCATTGGGGCTCAGCACATTCCCTGTAGTGCAGGTGTTCTTGTTGCGACTGGCTTTGAAGGTTCCATTAGGTAAGTAACTACGTGCCATCAGCTCTTATAATTCAGAAAAGAATAGGACCAAAACGTTCTGTCTTTTCGGTTGTTGGAACTCTTCCCCCTGGCAAGACCCCTGAACAGAGTGTTAAAAAATAGCTAATTTCAGATGGAGACTTCTGCCATTCAGCTCTGATTTAGACCCAAGAAATGTGTGTATAATGTCTGAAAGCCTTTAGAACTGTGATCAGTACCCCGTTGTGATGCTGGTTAGATATTTTACCAGGATCTGGTCCAATAACCATTCTCTTTCTCTCTGTTCTCCCCTGCCTATCTCCAAACTGGCTCCATCCTAGGACTTTCGGCAGTCATCACCATTAGAGGGTGATGCTGCTTTTGAGAATGAGAGGGCCGATCCATGCAGTTATTAGTTAGTTCCGACTGTCTTCCTCTGATTCCTCAGGCACTAGATAAAAAAGCATAACCATGTTTTCCCTTTCTCTCTCTCTCTCTTTCTCTCTCTCTCTCTCTCTCTCTCTCTCTTTCTTCCTTTTCCTTCGGAGAATGGTGTGTAAATCAATGGCTAAATGAAGTGGGTGCAAGCCATCTTATAAAGAGAATTGTTCTGACCTTGAGACGTGGTTTCGGAGAAGCAGCAATATAAAGATTGCCACGCTATTCCTTGGTCACATTATGGGTCCAAAGAATTTCTGTCCCTTTCTTCTTTTTTCCCATTTGTCTCCCAGAAAGCGCTTAGCCTTTTCTGAAAGAGGTTTCCTTTTGGGAAGATGGCAGTAAAAAAAAAAGTCTATTTCTCAGCTCTGGGTATTCTAGGCACTAGTGTTCGATGGCAGTCAGTTCTTTAGTGCATCTATTAGTGTGTGTGATCATTTGGAGTGCTGGTGTGGGTTGTTACCACTGTGCCAGCTGTCAGAGATTCTCAGTAAGGGTTTCTGTCTTTTCGTTATTTTACAATGGAGCAGAGGAACAAGAGACTGTTTAAGAGATTACAGAGTGAAGAGAAGGGACAGGGACAAGAGAGAGGGAGAGATGGAGAGAGGGAGAGAGAGAGGGAGAGGGAGAGGGAGAGGGAGAGGGAGAGGGAGAGGGAGAGGGAATAATTGACTGAGGAAAAAAGCAGATTGAGAGAGAAGACACCAAACAAAGAATGAGATTGATGATGAAATGATAGTGTGTTTTGTGTGTGTGTTTTGCGCACATGTGTGTGTGTGTGTGTGTGTGTCAAGCAGATCTTAGTGTGATTGTGATGTTTATTCTGGCGACAGGTGAATGAGAAGACAAACACTCTTGGGATTTAGGATTTGAATGGGAATCCCTGGGAGGCTTTTAGGAGCTATTGTTTAATTTGGGTTAAATCACGTTCATTTGGAGAGATAATAGTTTGTCTCAGTGTTTTGCTGGAAGCTCTTGAAAGAAATTACTGCTACTTTTTCTGCCTCTGACTATTTTTGGAAACTATATTTTTGGTTGATACTGTACTTGCAAATAGAGTTTTGGAGTTTGATTGAGTTTCATCTTATTTTTGTTTCAATAATGGATATTTGTCATGTGCAAAGCCCTCAAGGATATGTTGGCATTTTTCTTTTAATGACTTAGCTCTGTGTTGCACTCGTTTCAGGGTCTTTTTTTAATTTGCAGACATTTTTAGAAGATCCTTTTTCTTCATTCTTTGTGATATTTTCAGTGATATTTTCCAACACAATATGGTGGACAAGGTTATGCAGTCTAGGGAGACTGAAGATGTCTGACTAACAGTGGATGCAAAGTTAAAACTGTATTCGGATCATTTCACCACGCATTAAAAAACTAGCATGAACATGCACAGTCATCGCACACACCAGTCCAGACTGTCCACGCAGCACCAAAATCTTGTGTCCATGCGGAATGGCGCATGTTGAACATGCACAGTCAACGCACGCACCAGTCCAGACTGTCCACGCAGTACCATAATCTTGTGTCCATGCGGAATGGCGCATGTTGACAGCACATGTCCATGCAGGTCACCATCCTGGTGGCGAAATGTGCATCATGCGCACCATGCATGGACCTTAGCGTAGCCGTGTCTGTGGAAGTATACTTACCTTAAGTCGTATAATTATTACGATTTAAGAAAGTTTAGTCATATAACTATTACGATTTAAGAAACCTTTAGTCATATAACTATTATGGTTTAAGAAACCTTTAGTCATATAACTATTATGGTTTAAGAAACCTTTAGTCATATCATTATTATGGTTTAAGAAACCTTTAGTCATATGATCATTACGGTTTAAGAAACCTTAAGTAATATAATTGTTACGGTGATGATGCTGTGATGGTTGTAGTGATGGTCACTTCCATGGAGTCACTGATAGTGATGACAATGATGATGATAAACGAAACGGGTTCGAGGATGAATTACATCCTATTATTTAATGTTCCTTCACATATAGTCTTGCCAAGATAGATATGTATACATAAGACAGTATATGCAAATGTCAGCAAAAAACCATCACAAATTTCAGTCAAAATGCTAAATCACACTTATGTGATCAGCAAATGGCATGTTCTTATTCCATTCCACTTGTTCCAAATCTATCACTCCTGAATGGCTTCATGAGCTGGACAGAAAATAGATACAGGCAGAACAGAACCACATTAATTTCCCATACATCATCATTCTGACGTTGGGTTGAAGGTTCCCTTTTGTGATTGTCGTGTATTGATTGGTTCCTCGACTGTTTTCAGGGACGTTCATCAATATGAGCCGTTTAAATGGTTTGAACTGGAAACGCGTTAAGGTGGGCTATATCAGTGTGCAGTGAGACCCCATTCCAGTTCCCTCCAGCTCCTACCCTCCAGCTGTCTGCTCCATCTCACTGCGACTAAGGCACAGCAGCACAAGCACTTACAAAGTGATTAAATGTAGCTGCCCCGACTCACAGCACTACAATTCCCACGATGCCCTTGTCCTGCTGTTTGAACAAGAGGAATTCTTCAATCCCTAGAGGTTGTGTACGCAGTGTTTGACAGAAAATGTCCATTAGCGTCGGTCTTAGTTAAGAAATGGTCTTTATCACACATCACTGACATTGTGAATAACAAAAGAGGCTCGCGGCGATCCAAACATCTTTCTTGCCTGGTGCTGATTCATCTCATTTGAATGATTTGGTGACTAATTAAAAAGTAAAACCATTGAACTTTTCATGAATGAGTGGTAATGCAAGGCCTTGTTGGTCTATGTGTGTGTGTGTGTGTGTGTGTGTGTGTGTGTGTGTGTGTGTGTGTTTGCGTGTGTGCGTGTGTGCGAGTGTGTGTGCTTGCGCATTTGAATGTGCCCTGCTTTTCAAGCACAGCATAAGAGGTGCTTCATTCTCCATATGTCATGCACCAAGACACTCAACCGGCAGCATGGGCGGCATCACAAAAGCCCGAACCTGTCACTCATCAGGGCTCATCCCCTGTCATCTAAGCGTTTTCAGCACCAGGCATTAGAAGAATTCATTTCCTTCACACTGCCTCTTCTTTGTCTTTGAACCTCCCCCGCCTTAGATGTCCAGGCATGAAAGTTAGGCGACTTCCGAGCCTTACTCAGTTAGATGACTTCCAACAGGGGGCTTCCTCTGCGAGTTTCACTGCTCCTTCCCGTCAGTTTAGAGTCAGTGAATGCCTCATGGTGCCCTGTCCGAGGTGCTGAAACAACAGACGGACATGCTTGCATAATTACAGGAGGAACACAGGCGAGCTGTCAGAAAAAAAGGTGGGGGTAGGGGGGTGGGCAGGGAGGGAGTGGAGGGAAAAATATACATATTCATAAAATGACTAAAATGCAGTCTTTCAGCGCCTAGTCATCCACTGACATTTAAGGCATCAAAAATATACACAGTATATAACCGATAAATTGAAATTCAGTGTGATGATTTTCCAGCCCACGTTTATTTCTGTCTGTGAGAACAGGTTTCACAGCTCATGATCCCTCTTTTCTAACACATACCTGCGATCACCTGGAGACGTGCTCGTGTTCATCAGAAGCCTCTCTCTCTCCTTCTGGCAGAGGGGGAGACTATGCAGGGGGGCTGAGATTAATCAGGAGTGATCTTGGTCATAATGTCATGCCATATCATAATCCTTCACACTCCCTCTGCTGGGAAACCACTGGATTTGGAGTTTGTGGATTTTGTGTGTTTGTTTGTGTCCTGTTTGTGTGTTTGTTTATTTGGCGGGGTTTCTAACACCCTCTGACTGCTGAGTTTTTTTTCCGCCTGTGTGTGGTTGAGATCCTGATTGTCTCTCATGGTTATATTATATTCTTCCTGTGCCAGTGGCTGTAAGTGTGTGTGTGTGTGTGTGTGTGTGTGTGTGTGTGTGTGTTAGTGTGTGTGTGTGTGTGTGTGTGTGTGTGTGTGTGTGTGTGTGTGTGTGTGTGTGTGCTGGACTTGTTATTTTACAACCTTCCCTTGATTGCTCAAGTAAGACCATAACTCAGGGACTGCCATTCATTTCCTAAACGGAAAAATCATTTAAAATCAATATTGCCTCTGATATCCACTGCTATGTAGAAAAGGTTCATAAAAGGAAATAAAAATGTCTGAAGGGTTCCAGCTGCTGCATACATCCAGCAAAGTTGTCTGCGATACATCCTCATAGCACAGCCCAATGCAGCACACGTGATACTTGTATTTCTTTAAGGATAGCTTCTGCTTTGGAGAAATGCCTTATTTATAGATTGGGTTTGTGTTTGTAGTGGGGAGTCTCTGCTTCTAGCATCCTATAAAATATACAGTACACCCCCTCGCTCACTAGTAATTGTGTAGCAGCAGGTTTCCAGAAACACCTGGTTTGCCTGTCAGAGTGTTTGTTTGTTTGTTTGTTTGTTTGTTGTGTTTGTTCGAGCCCTTTTGTGTGGAGGGCTCAGGGCTGATGGAGTTGTGACTCACAGGCCTGAGATGAATGGGGCTTCAGATTGTGCAGCGCTGAAATAACCAGGAGGGTGGTTAATATTGATGAGAGCTTATCCCCTGCCATTCCCTGCTTCCCACCGAGGCCCAACAGAGAAATGACCTTTTCCAATGCACACGCAAGCACACACAAGCCCACACACACACACACACACACACACATACCTCCCCCAACTCGCACTGACCACACGTACACCACACACAGACACATGCAAACATCACACATAGACACACAAACGCACACAGACACACACACTCACACACAATGTAGGCTTCCTAATCCCTGGGTGCTTCTTCAGTTTTAACAAGCCAATGAAAGGACACCCTTAGGCGTCAACCCTCGGCACGACCCCTTCCGCCCACCCACCTCCTCTGCCAGTCTTTCAACTCAGCTTGTGCAGTGACATGTGGCTATAATTAGCCATGATCTTTCTCTTTAATTGGGTCTTGGCCAGAGTGGCATCACCACATGTGCTATATGGAGCCACTGTAGGTCTGTGTGTGGTTAACAACACACACACACAGAGGATCATATGCATACTCATGCAGACACACATTGTCAAAACACACACACCCCTGCGCACACACACACACGCACACATTCAAATACAAAGGGACATGCAGAAGATTCACACATACATAAATCTGGTGGCATATCTACAAAAAAAATTATTCATGCATACATGCTAGCACACATGCAGAGCTACATGTACACTAATATACAGTACATTACATACGTGTGTGTGCATTACTACAAATATGTGAGTTTAATACCTGTGTTAGTTGATTTTAGTTGTCTTTTCACGTCCTGTGAAACTATTAGCATTCACATTTTGAACAGCAGGAATGAATTGTTTTCTCCTACACAAAATGGAAGAAAGAGACCTCATTAGCTCATAAGCTCATTGGAATTTCACCACAGGCTTCCTTCCAGGGTTGTGGAATAACTTTAGCGACTGCTGAACATTTCAAAATAAATGAATTTGAACTGAGATAAAAAGTAATTAAGCTGCAGAAACCGAAGTGCCACACAGAAAAGTGGGGGGGGGGGGATCTAATTATCAAGACAGAATATGCCCTTTCTATGACAAACACAAGGGTCACAAATATTTGCACTGCAACTGAAACAGTGGCATAATAATAAGAGGGCTCTGGATCAGGCCAATGGTCCGGCATGGATCTGCTGGAACCGTCCCAGATGAGGGCCGGGTTCGGTCCAGACTCTGGTGCCGTCTAGGCAAAGAGCTGCAAGCTGCTGGCCAGCACTACATGGACCCATCTGACTGAACAGCAGTCTCAGGAAACCACATTCATCAGAGAACTGATGGCACGTCACGATGAGGTCGAGAGATCATAGGGTCAGCTAGGTCAAGAGTTTAATGTCATCATGTAGAACAAATGCACACATACACACACCAAAACACACAACTTACCACACACACACACACACATAAGGGCACACACAAACACACATAAGAAATACATACACACGCACAGTACACATACACACACACACACACACACACACACACACACACACACACACACACACACACACACACACACACACACACACACACACACACCAATGCCTGAACAGTAAAGACATCAATGTTGAGACCCCATAAGCACTGTGTCTGCAAATAACAAATCGGTTCTACAGTCGCGCTCTGTGGAATGGATGGAATCCCATTAAGACCACTGGCCCTCTCTGGTCCCACACAGAGATCAGCTTCACTACAGAGGCAGTCGATCATGTCCCCAGCATCGACAGGCTGCCTTCCAACAGCTGAAGTGATTGATAGCTCTTCTCCCGCTTCTGTTTTCAGCCCTCCTTAGCCAAGGTGCTACTTATGTTAATGAATGGACACTTACGGCATAGACATGAGGTGAAGCATGGGTTTCTATAACAACACACACACACACACAGGATCATATGCATACTCATGCAGACACACATTGTCAAAACACACACCCCCCTACACACACACACACACACACACACACACATTCAAATACAAAGGGACATGCAGAAGATTCACACATACATAAATGTGGTGGCATATCTACAAAAAAAGTATCCATGCATACATACTAGCATACATGCAGAGCTACATGTACACTAATATACAGTACATTGTCACACTAGCGGTAGTGTCGTAAACGTGCATCCAGATGTTTCTGTTTGTGAAAGCATTATATAGGGAAGGGCCTCTCTAGCATAATGCATAAGGCGGCCATAACACAGGCACCCGTGCATGAAATGTAGGGAACAAGGAATATGTCAAAGCCTATACCACCCTGCTTGGACATGTATATTCACTGACACACATGAATACACACACACACACACACACACACACGCACGCACGCACGCACGCACGCACGTACGCACGCACGCACGCACGCACGCACGCACGCACGCACGCACGCACGCACGCACGCACGCACGCACGCACGCACGCACGCACGCACGCACGCACGCACGCACACACACACACACACACACACACACACACACACACACACACACACACAATAGTTCAAGAGTGACCTAAGGCTAGCCAGGTCCACTGCCCTTCTTGAACCACTCCATGGTGTGTGTGTGTGTGTGTATAAATGTCTGGTCTCCAAGGCAACGACTAATGAGTGATGCGCCTAGGAACAGAAATAGTTTGATGATTCATGAGCCCGGAGGAAATGGGAGTGTGGGAGTGGGTGGTGTATGAACAGCCTCTCCCCTTAAGCCTGTTGGCCAGGTCAACCTTCCTGTGCAGACCCTCACCTCCTTTCCTCTCCCCCCCATCCCCATCCTGCAGTCTGCACGTCCATCCGACATGCAGTGCTTGCTCATTCAACCACCCCCCCTTGGTTTGTGTTTGCCCAGGCAGTTTAACCAGGCTGCAGGGTCACAGTGAAGAATATTTTGTCTCATCCTCTCCCTCAGGCCGTGTTTCTGTTTAGTCTGCTGCTGTCTGTCTGCTTGTTTTTTTTTATGCTACGGCTCTGAAACAGAATCAAAGGCCTGTGTTTATTAGTCTGGCATGTAAACAAGCTGGTCATGCTTTAATCAGATTTGGAAGGGGGAAGTTGTCATTGAAACGATCGCGAGGGGGAGCGAGATAAGACGAATGAAACATTCAACGCTGACAGATTATAGCTGTTTGGAGGCCTGGCTCCAGATAACGGCTGACCCAGGAACAGAACCTGCCTGGATTTTGCCAGGGATCTGCCAGATGAGGCCAGGACTCTTTCCTGCAGACACTACAGACAATGAAACAGAAGATCAGATTCCGATTGAGTGAAGCGTGCATGGGGTTACTTCCTATGGTTAGAGAAATATATTTTATTGGAAGTCGAGTGAGCTCAGCCGGGAGGGCCTGTTTGTGTAGTGAATCAGGTTTTGTTGGAAGGAATGGCAGTGAGGAATGGCTGTATTGGCAATCAATCGCAGACTGAAATAGTGTTTTAATATCAGCGCTCATGCACAGTGATAAGGTCTGCGACAAACACTCATACGTGTCTGGCCTTATAGGGATTTATGCAGTGAGTACTCGCAGAGTGTGCCTGGAAACACGGGGAAACACACACACACACACACACACACACATACCAACTAATACACAAAATACACGACCAGCTAGATACACACAGACACACACACACACATGCAAGCAGAAACAAACACACCAATAAATTCACAAAGCACAAGACCAGATAAATACACACGAACACCGAAATGTTCATAAGTTTCTATCCCGATGGGGATTAATGGAGTGGCTAAATGCCCACTGAGACCAAACTGACTCAAACACACACACATGCTCAGAGAGATACACCAAATACTGCAAGGATCTGTTTACTGCTTTCCAGACTGAGATGAGCCTACACAAAGGCTTTAAAGTTTGTTTGAGTGTGTGTGTGTGTGTGTGTGTGTGTGTGTGTGTGTGTGTGTGTGTGTGTGTGTGTGTGTGTGTGTGTGTGTGTGTGAGTATGCCCTAATCAGGTCTGCATTTGATACCACAGTCTTGAGTCATGTTTGGTTCCGGAGGACACAGACTGTATTAGAATGCCTGGAGTTACTGCTCTCCTCGTTTGCGTTATTATGAAAGTCAGACACTTAGTCAGAAAGCTAGCCAGTACAAACATGTAAAAAACAAGAGGAAGAGAGATGATATGACTGTGTGTTTGTGTGTTTTGGGGGGTATGGGAGTGAGTGTGTGCAACATAGGGGATTCTGCCCATGTGTGTATGTGCATGTTCTTGAGACTAAGGATCTAGTATATGTGGTTGTGTGTGTGAGTGTGTGTGTGGGGGACTGGGAGCGTCCTAACCAGCTCACAGGTCTGTTCCTCAGCTCACCCCAACTAGATGCCACACCGAGTCTCCGTCACACAGTCTTAGTCCTATCCCAGTCTAGACAAGTCAGTGTCACTCACTACCTTAGCAACAGACACACGGACACGGACACACACACACACGCACGCACGCACGCACGCACGCACACACACACACACACACACACACACACACACACACACACACACACACACACACACACACACACACACACAGACACACACACACACACACACACACACACACACACACAAAACAGGAGGTGTAGGTAGGTACACAGTAAAAGCCAGAGAAAGAAAGAAAGAGAGATTTAGAAAAGTGCTAGGGATGAGAACAAACCGAGTGAGAGAAGAGATGAACAGCGTAGGCTACGTGACTAGTTAGACAAAACTAAAGTTGTGAATGAGAAACGAGAACCAGAGGGACGCGGAAGAAGGAAAAGACACGAGCGTCGAGTAGCCAGAGAAAGATGAGAACGGCGCTCCTCCATCATGCGTGTGTACTCTGCGAGCGCGCTATTACAGGGTGTGTGTGATCAAGCCTGGCGTAAACCCAAACAGACAGTATAGACCGCTCACTGCGGCGGGAGCAGCTATGTGCGCGTGCTCCTCCTGCCAAAAGGGGGAGGGGGGTGGGGAAATGTCTTCTTTTTTTTTCTCCAGCTGTGGGAAAATCACTTTTTAAACACATTATCAAGCGATGGCATCTGTTTTCCTCATCATCCAATTAAATGTTTCACTGCGGTAACACAGCTATGCTGTGTTTTATTAGGTTTTTTTCCCTTTCTGTGTGCGTCCCGAAAACCCCCACTGCAGCTGCGCCACCATCGGAGGCACGTGCCGTCTCCGCCTCCAGCGCAGCACTCCTGCATTATTCATGTTTACATGTCGATGCTTCCTGGGTTATTTACCCCCTTCCACCCCCGCCCCCACTCCCCCCCCCCCCCCCGCCGCCCTCTTCCTCCACTCTTCTGAGAAAGAATGAACACTTTGTTTTTTCGAGTAACAGTCGCCGTGGAAACATTACGAGTCTTGCCGGCGACAACAAGAGAGCGGAAACTGATGAGCCAGCAGCACATTTGCCCGTGTGCTGCTTGAGCACATTAACGGTCCCAGCCGTGGCACAGTGTGATGGCCTGTCATGACTGGGCTATGAAACGCCTGAACAGACTGGAAAGGAGTGGAGAAACAACAACAAACACCCACACACACACACACACACACAAACCTTTCTATCCCTCCGTGGTGACCTTAATCACATTCACCCGCAGATGTTCTGCCCCTTTCTCTTTCCTTCTTAAGTAAAGTGCCAGGGACCATTTAGGGAATTTGACAGCGGTCGTCAACTTCATTTAAATTTCCGTCATGGTAACGCCTCTGCCACCATGGCTCACCCGCGCCTGACACCTCTCAAGTGCGGGGAATGAAGAGAGGGCGGGGTTGTTGTCAGGCTATGGTGCTGTTGTTAGGTGTGTTAGTGTGTTTGTGTGTGTGTGCAGGTGTGTGTGTGTGTGTGTGTGTGTGTGTGTGTGTGTGTGTGTGTGTGTGTGTGTGTGTGTGTGTGTGTGTGTGTGTGTGTGTGTGTGCGTGTGTGAGAGAGAGTGTGGGAGGATTGGGGGAGGTCAGGGTAGAGAGTTGTCACCGCCATCCGTCTTCAGCTGCTAATCTAGAGCCGCCGATCACAAGAGGAAATCAGAACCGCGTAAACGGCAGCCGGTGGGGATTAATAAACTGCCACCAGGTTCCACAGTGCTGTGCAGGCCTCCCTTCATTGATTTAGGGTTTTGCAATTCAACGTTTAGTCTGAAGCCCTAAAGTCTTGTCTACAATGGGAGGTCTGTACTGCTTTCATTTAGAATCCTCTCCTACTTAGTAGAGCACTTGTTACAGTTGTTAATCTGTCATCTTTTTTTTGCAGTGTTCAGATACAGGTGCCAAGGAGCTCTGTAGTTTCTAAGCATGGCTAAGTAACCGGGTACTCATGGTTAAGTAGCTAGCATTTGTTAACTTAAATCTAACTCCACAAAATGAAATAGTATCCATTTGATCATTAGTTTTAAAAAAGTGTTTAAATTCATCTGTGATATATCTGACCTGAAAAGAAATTCAGTGCTGCATGTTTCTAGTGTTAGATATGTTGTGATAAAAAATAGTACTAGCCACTTCAACAGAAATAGGATTTGCCAATTAGGTGAACGCATTGGTCGCCAGCTCTTCAGTGAGTGTAGCTTTTGTACTGGGTCCCTGGAGGAGGTCAAGCAAGGCTGCCGGCCTCATAAAGCCTATCGATGAGCTGTGGCCAGGCTTGTCCACCGCCATAAAACATCATAATGCGCTTCATATCTCCGGGGGGGGGGGGGGGGGGGGGGCAGTTTAAGAGGCTGTGCTGCTCCAGCAACCCTATACAGTAGATGGGTAGGTTTCCCCAGTACGGTTGTGCCGTTGTGCACCTTGGCAGGGATTCAGTTCCCAAAGGAAGACAGTGGCCTTTTCTGGAAGCACTCAGAGCCTGATGGGGTGAAACCTGACCCATGACATTAGCGCAAGAGTTCCTCTGTGACACACAGCTGAAAGTCACAATGATGGGGGAACTCCTCGTAAATAACCTATATAATAGTGTTTTAACACTCACAGGGGACTGTTCGTTAGCCTGGGTGCCATCCGTTTGTACGCGTTCCACTGATCTCGCTGAACTAACGGTCTGTTCAGCGAGAAGGCAGCAATCAGTGGAACGTGTACAAACGGATGGCTCCCAGGCTAGCTGTTCGTAGCCAAGGTCAGACATCAAAATGCTCCCAATTTTGTCCTTACCCATATTATGTGGTTTGGCATTCTGTTGGTGCCACTGTAGGGGTTAAAAATTCTGATAATGTTCTTATTCATTGACATGAATACAATTGAATACAGTTATGTACCCCTATTGCTGGTACAATTATAATGATTATAGTGAGGAAAGGGAGGCATTCTTTCATTCATTTTAACAGTCCATCATTCCCTCACTTGCACTGCCAAAGGCTTGGGTACCTATTCAGCGGTGAGTCAACTGCTGAGATGCCGTCTCAAAAATGCTCCTCGGGGTTTAGCTGTGGAGGCTGGAGAGCTGGTCAAATGACTCTCTCATCCCAGGGCAGATGAGTTTGCACCTCGCTGCACTCACATCTGATTGGATGGGGTCTGAATGTGACGGTTGCGAGGTGTCCACACATCCCCCTGTGTCTCGCTCCAAGGGGCGCGAGTGTGTGACAGCAGCCATGATGACACAGAGCTCCTGTGTGGCAAGTCAAAAGATAGAGAGGAGGCGAGCTAAAGACTCAAGACCCAAGGCTGGGATCACGAAAACTAACAAAAGCTATCCAGCACTGCCTAAACTGAATAGAAATGTACCTGGGACGCCTATCATAACGGTGTTCATTATCGGACGGCGTGTGTTATCTGCAATAGTTTTTTTTTGGGCAGCAAACAGAAAAATGGTTCTTTTATGACTGCAGTTTGGAGCAGATACAGTCTTGTATCTCAATGAATGAGTTTCTAAGCGACTCCATCACACAGAGCAGATGACAAGTTGTGGGAGGCAGGAGTTTGGACCTAAGGACATGACATGGAGCATGGCTGGCCATGTCTGCCAGCCTCTGAGCTAAGCAGGGGGGTGGGGGGTGAGAGTATGGGGGTGTAGAAGAGGACATTGGGTCGTGCCTGGTCAGCCTCTTCACTGTCTGTGTTTATCGCTGCTTAAGCTGAGCCAGTGGGCCGGAAAGGAAGCCGCGTTCCCCAGGTGCCTTGTGTGTTTGGCTGCTGCCTCAGAAGCCTCGTTCAGTTCTGAGGATTTTCCCTCTTCATGCCCCTGTTGTTTTCAGCGCAGAGAGAAAAGAGAGAAAGATAGAGGAAGAGAGAGAAAGATAGAGAAAGAGAGAGACAGAGGAAAGGGGGTTGGGGGGAGTCAGGTTTCTCATGCAGTATTTGAGATATTGTCTGTGACAAGTGCACATGGCCCCTTCTTGCTTTGTCTTTTGTTGCGCACAGCTTTCTCTTTATGAACACATAGTTCTGAAAATGGCTTCCAGAGCAGAGCAGAGATGCCCAGTTGAGTCGACGTCACCACTCCCCTGATGAAGGATTTGCATCTGTAAAACGCATAGGCATGTAGCCAGTGTTAAATGAAGGCTTTTTAAACGTACTGCGGGATCACCTCAGTTGTTTCGCGTGATCAGAGGCCCAATCCAATGAGCATTTGTTATAAAGATTGCAAGAATTTTTCTGACCTAAGGAAGCATTCCCTCTCTCCTTTTGGCCATGGCTGTGTCTGCCTTCCAGCAATAAGCAGAGAGAGATGGAGTGGCATGTGATGGGCTGATTGAACAGATGCATAGATACAAATTGGCTGACTTATAGTTTAATAAATACAGAGGTAGACAGGAATTTTATTGAAGACAGATTAATTATATGATGACAGAAAGGTAGATAAGCAGATATTGTAGATAGCATCATTAAGTGTCTATTATGAGAGCAGTGTCATATAAAAAAAGACACTGAGATTTGGGAAGACGCAATGTTCTTCTCCTCTATTCCCTTCTCCTCCCCCTCCCCTTCCTCTCCCCCTCCCTCTTCCTGTTTTTCACCCTCCCTCCATCCGTGATTAATGACTCCCGGCCAGAGTCTATTTGTTGAACATCCCACAGAAGCCTTGCGCGCGTTAGCTGTGTTTAAGGAGTGTGACTGGAAAACAGCCGCCCGCTGACACTCAAAATGGCCCAGGTCTCGGAGACTCAAAGCCCAAGGGGGATGGAAGTGTGTGTGTGTGTGTGTGTGTCGTAGTGATGGTGATGGTGATGGTGTGTGTGTGTGTGTGTATGTATTGTGGTGATGGTGTGTGTGTGTGGAGGGGGGGTCAGTTGAATTTGAACCATTTTCTCTCATCCTACATCGCAGGGCTCCCCACTGTGGTACCCCAACATCCACCACTGGAACCCATTGCAGTAGTCATCATCGTTCAGACTGCTTTCATTTGTTTCATCATTACCATTAAATTCCCCCAAAAAAGGGAAACAGTAGAATCATCTAAACCCACTGATGTCTTGTGCTGAGTTGAAAGACAACGGGTCTGTTTGCTGTATTGTTTTGAGTCATTCTAAAATTACAGCAAGCAGTCCATGAATGAAAATGCACCGTCATCTAATTCACTGTGTACATAAAGGGAGAAAGGGAGTAAAAAAGGGAAAGAGGAGAGCGATAGAGAGAGCGATAGAGAGAGAGAGAGAGAGAGAGAGCCATAAATGTGTCATTGTTTGGCCCTCACTCAGTGAAATGACCCCGTACTAACATGTGTGATTGTCCGTGGTGTATGCAGGGCCCATGGGGGCCACTACTCGGCCTCTGCATCATCCTGTGTCCAGTGTCAGGCCTGTGCTACTGTCTCACCCACACACACACACACACACACGCACGCACACACACACACACACACACACACACACACACACACACACACACACACACACACACACACACACACACAGACACACAGTATCTGTGGCTGCAGAATGGTTAGCACATGCACATACATTACCAGTCGCACAAAAACACACTGTTTAGCATGTTACACATTCCCCATACCTACCTGTATGTACTGTATTTTGTTGTTTGCTTGGGGGAAAAAAACAAATGATCCGTCTAGCAGCCCCCAAATACAGAGTAATAACAGACCCACGTCAGAGTGCTGGATGTGACCACAGGCTTTAAAAACCAACTGCGTGCTGAAGACCGTCCACTTAGTTGGGCACAGGCTTGAGCAATGTGAAGAAAGTACCTGGGAACGTTATGGGTCTCTGAGTGTTTTGCAAGAGTATGTAAAAGCATCAGCATACTCACAGGGTGCTCTTCTGTATATGATTACTGTCATGATCACGTACATGAATGAAGATGCAGAAGATCCAAAGCAGTGCGTAATGTTCCTTAACAGCCAGGTTGTTGCTGAAGCTGCATATGTAAACCTGGGTTCGTTTAGGAGGTGCTTTTATCCCAAAGCAACCGAGCAGCGAGGCAGTTCACACCTTTGAAGAGGCCACTGGCAGAGCCTATAGTCGCCAATGACTCGACAAGGTTAAAAACGCTTAACTGCATCAAGATGCCAAGGGGGTGATAAATGCCAGGTGATGAGACACACATGGCCAACTTTTCTCTCTGGCTCTCGAAGCGCCCATGACAGAGGACAATTTATTCCCCATCCGCGGTAATGGCCCCGGACACACTCCAGATGACACACGCCGAAGGGCACGCCAGACATCTGAGGTCAGGTAGGCAGCCAGTCTAAATGGCCGTCAATGGTAACGCAATCAGACAGGCCCCCCGCTCATCCCGAGGGGATACCTGGGTAATTGACGTCCATAAGGTTTGCCCCCGGCGCTGCCATTAGGAATGAGCGCTGCGGTTAGTTACTGCGCCCATTGTTGCCGTGGAGAAGAACGTTCTCCCCTCGGCGCAAAGAGTAGAGCACATCACACAGACAGCATCCCAAATTACAGCTCAGTTCAGCAGCACAGATCGATTGCAGTGGCGTGGATGGCAAGGGGGACCAAACCCACACAGCAGCTGATGCCTGCACTAAGTCGGACCGGATCGGAACCGGCTCCAGACCTGGCTGCTTCAAGGAGGCTAATGGACAAATAAGGGGGAGCTGAGACGCAAGCGGCAATGCATGGGTCTGAGTGTTCACTGGGACACGAGCTTGAGTCCGGCTTGTGGTCATATCCATATTCCTCTTCCGGGCTCTCTACTTCATCATTCTCGCTTCACTAAAAAAAAAAGGACAAATACTTTTGTCTTCCGCTGTTCTGTAAGTAGCGGTTTGGATCATCAAAGCGTTTGCTAAATAGCAGAATATCAATGTACGCTCATCCCACAATCAGCACCCCCTGTTTGCACACCAAAGCCACCATTTCAGATTTGATTGTGATTTCTCCTAACAGGAAAAGCGCGACATGTCGCTCGGGCGTTATCTGATTGTTCCCTTTGCAGTCTGATGGCTCGGAAAAACAGCTCTCGTGTAAGTCAGGAAGGCGCAGCGCTGTTGGCAGAGAATATTTTATCCGCGGTTCATCTGGAGTGGCAATCTAAGTGCTAATCACTTTTATTTTCATCCTCAGCCCCCACTCCAAAAAGATGCGGTGCTGCCATTTTGTTCCCTCTTCTGCTTGCGGTTAAGTGGGCTGGTGGCGGAGCTGAGGAGGCCCTGTGGATAGCCATGTCAGATAATGCTGGAAGAAAGATTTAATGAGCGTGGGGTGGGGTGGGGTGGGGGGGGGGGGCAGAGAAGTGAGAGAGAGAGAGGGAAAGGAGAGAGAGAAACCAGAGGACAGGCATCAACAGAGACAAGACTAGACACTGAGAGTAAGAGAGAGCGAAGGACACATGGGGAGTAAGAGGGAGAGGGAGACAGAGTGCTGGTGACGGAGGTGGGGAGTAAGAGGGAGAGGGAGACAGAGTGCTGGTGACGGAGGTGGAGAGGAGAGACAGAGTGCTGGTGACGGAGGTGGGGAGGAAGTGGGAGAGAGACAGAGTGCTGGAGATGGAGGTGGGGAGGAAGGGGAGAGAGAGACAGAGTGCTGGTGATGGGGATGAAGGGGAGAGAGAGACAGAGTGCTAGTGATGGGGAGGAAGGGGAGAGAGAGACAGAGTGCTGGAGACGGAGGTGGAGTTGGAGAGGAAGGGGAGAGAGAGACAGAGTGCTGGTGATGGGGAGGAAGGGGAGAGAGAGACAGAGTGCTGGTGATGGGGAGGAAGGGGAGAGAGAGACAGAGTGCTGGTGATGGGGAGGAAGGGGAGAGAGAGACAGAGTGCTGCTGGTGACGGAGGTGGATGAGGCTTCCACTTGAGTCAAACCATTCCAGGCTAAAAGTATGGCAGCTCCTCCTTAACATGATTAAGAAACTGCCAGAGAAGTTCCAGTCAATTAACCTGGCAGTTTTTCCTCATTAGCATACGCAAGCCGCACAATGCTCCTCTTCCTCCTCCTGTGTTCCATCCACCCCCACTGATTAATAATACAGGCCAAGGAGGCAGTGGTGGCAACCAATATCTCTTTGCTTGCATCAGCAATTTTTGGGTGTTGGACTGCTCCCTCTTTTTCTCTCACTGTCTCTCACTCTGTCTCTCCCTCTCTCCCTCTCTCCCTCTCTTTCTTTCTCTCTATCTATCTCTCTCTCTCAGTCTCTCCATGCAAACGATCATTACACTTCCATCCCCAAAAGAGGAGGTTTCTGATGAGAACCATTCGGGGGTTGGACTTTTAATGGCACTGTTGTGTGCTGTTAACTTTTATGGGTGGTGTAAGTCAAGCGTCCGTCAGATCTTTCCATCCTCCCACAGGTCATCTCTATTGAAGCCATGCACAGAAAATGGTGAGTGACCACTAAACCACTGATCAGGATTTGACCACCACTTGACCATCACTGTCCAGTCATGTCAAGTGGGCTCCCTGGCTTTCTTAGCTCTTGGGTAACTGGTGGGGATAGTTTTGGTAGAAGGCAAATGTTTGCCTGATGGTTGAATTATTTACTGCGATGAGATGGTGGATCATTGTCTTCCACATATGTATTATTTGTAGACATGGGGTGTGTGTTTGTGTGTGTGCGTGTTTAAGAGAAAGAAAGTGAGCGTGTGTGTGTGTGTGTGTGTGTGCGTGTGCGTGATCGTGTGCGTGTGCGTGATCGTGTGCGTGTGCGTGTGTTTGTGTTTGTGTGTGTGTGTGTGTGTGTGTTTGTGTGTGTGTGTCATACTTCATTGCTTGAAGTTGCTGTGTTTATACATATGGTCAGGAGCAGCTCCATAATGTATTGGTGTTTTGTCCTGATCTGAGCAAGCTATCCTGAAGGACACCAACTTTGGGCTCTCTTTCATCTTCTGCTCTAACGCACCCTCCATAAATCCCCTCTCTCCTTGCCACTGCTGCCTGACAGTATTGTGACAGTGTTTTTACAGAGAGAGAAGGGCAGAAAGAGAGAGAGAGAGAGAGAAATTGAGATTGAGAGAGAGAGAGAGCGCAAGAGAGGGATGACGTGGCTTGTACCCTAACTCCTCTCTCTCTCTCTCTCTCTCTGTCTCCCTGGGTGAGTCATTCAATGAGTGTGGCCCATCCACTGAATGAAAGCACAGCCCAGGCCCTGAATGCAACAACACCCCTTCCCTAGCACACACACACACACACTTCCCCAGCAAACACACACACACACACTTCCCTAGCACACACACACACACACACACACACACACACACACACACTTCCCCAGCAAACACACACACACACACACTTCCCTAGCACACACACACACACCCACTTCCCCGGCACACACACACACACATTTCCCTAGCACACACACACACACCCGTCTCTAGCACACACACCGTTCACCTCATCACACTCTGTAGAGGGGGAAAAAAGAAAAGATGAAAGATGGAACCATTAATTGGCACAGTGAACAAAACAACACACAGAGCCTAGCAAATGAAAACACTGCAGGGTCTAAATGGCTCTATTTTAGATGAGCTGGGAGTGTGTGTGTGTGTGTGTGTGAGGGTGACATTAGGTCACAGTCCTGTATGCGGAACAGCCAGACACTCTGTAGTACTGCTCTCTCAGAAAAGAGAAGGCAACCAAGGGCTTACCAGAGCTCTATAGAAGGTGGAAACAGCTCTTGTATTACAAATCTTTCCTCAGAAAAGAACTCTATGAACTCTAAACTCTATAGAACTCTATCTGGCAAAAGTTCCAAAGGGTGGAAAACCTTCACTATAACTCTAAAGGTGTGATCCAAAAGTGTGTAATAAAGAAGAGAGTCAAAATAACCCCTTCACCAGGATCAGATATCCACCGTCAGCTATCCAGGGGGAATTCTCTTTCAACCTTAGCAGGGTCTCCTACGAACTTAAGTCAAGAGTCCTTTTGTGAGCCATGGAAGTAAAACATTAGGATTCAAATACCCCTTTCCTTGGCTGTTTTATGTTTTGTTTTTCATTTAACCGTGGCAGAATAATGCAATCTAAAAGAGCCTGGGAAGTGTTTTTGTCTGGAGCTTCACTTAAAGTCATAAACAGAATATTGTGATGGATAGAGTTGGAGTGTGGGAGCGTGTGTGTGTGTGTGTGTGTGTGGTGGTGGGGGGGGGTCGAGAGAAAGAGACTGTTGGAGTAAAAGTGGGTATTAAAGTGTAAACTATGTTAAATAATAGCAACTGAGCAGTGCTTTATGCAGAAGGATATAAAGAGGGTAGCAGTGCAATAGGAGGGAGCAGTGGATTTGTTTTCTGTTTAAGCTTGTTGTCATCCATCATATCTAGTTTTCGTTCTTTAACTGTTCTATGAGGGCAGAAACTGGGCCAAGTCGTGTCACGACTCCACAAAACCCGCAGGATGAAGACATGGAAATGTGTTTTCTGTAAAGGAAATCACAGGCACAGGTCTTAGATCTCAATCACAGAGAGAGAGAGTGAAAGAGAGAGAGAGAGAGAGGGAGAGGGAGAGGGGGGGAGAGAGAAAGAGATACAAATTCTAGTATAGTCTAAGTAAATCCTTAGCATGGTCATGTATGATCTAACGAGTGTTTCACATTAGTTCTATTTTGGGTGTGCGTTCCTTTGAGCAGTCGTAAGATGAACAGACGGGTCTTTCATACGGAGTCTTCCTCACAGTGCAGCTCTCACCTTCCAGTGGGACGGAGCCATCTCAAAGCGTTCATTAGCAACACACAGTGTGTCAGCGGCGGGCCCAGCCGAGGGGTACTCTTGAGGAACGCTGGGGGGGAAACGCGTTTGATTTAATTAAGACCATTAGCAGCTGGAAGGGGGACTGCTTCCAAATCTGGCCGGGACAGGATTCCTGGCAGGCAGAGGTGGGCAGAGGTGGGCAGAGGTTGGCCAAATCTCTCTCTCTCTCTCTCTCTCTCTCTCTCTCTCTCTCTCTCTCTCTCTCTCTCTCCTCAAATACACACACGCACATATACACACACACACACACACATAACCACACACACACCTGATTCGGGGCTCACCCTTTCCTGTGGAAGGGGATCAGATTATACACACTCAGGGATCAGGTGTTGTATAGTGAAGCTCTTGCCTTAGCATCTCCATCTGTCTTTCTCTCTCTCTCTTTCTCTTCATCTCTCTCTCTCTCTCTCTCTTTCTCTCTCCCTCAGTAATCATTGACAAAACACATCTGTGGCATAGCTTTAACCTTCCCCGTCCTCCTCATGTACACTCCCCCTTTATATATATGAATCAAGGGGATAGGTGTAGCTACCCATCCATCATCCCAATCGCTTATTTTCTGCGTTTGTCATAAAGTGACATAAAGCGGAACGAAACAGCAATCTCTCCGTCACGCAAAGACAGTCGCGGCTGTTCCAGCCACTGGGCGGCGGTGGCAGCGGTGGTGAGGGTTGTGTCCTCATCTTAAAGGGGGAGGATTCTCCTTATTCTAAGCCTGGCTGAAGCCTGATCCACGTCACCGCTGTCTGCACTATAAATAGCCGGGGAGGGGATGGAGCTGTATTTAACAGTCGATACGGGAGTGTTGTGGGGCGTGAGGTGGGGGGGTCTTGTATGCTGCCAGTGACCTGTGAAAGCTCAGTTTGGCGTTGGTGACGTCACAAGAGCGCAGCAGCAGAAAATGGAACGGGGCCTCGGCCTCCCGGACTGGATGCGTGCGTACGGAGAGTGGCCCGCTGTTCTGTGTAAGCCCACTGGGTATTACAAAACCACTTCACTTCATCTATTTCTCTCTCTCTCTCTCTTATTCCTTTCTTTCTTTCTTGTCCTTTCACTCTACCTATCTCTCTTCCTCTAATCTTTCCCAGTGAATCTCCATTCCTTTCCTCTCTTCCACATAATTTCTGGGGATTTATGTGTGGCCACAAAGACCCTAAGCATTCTCCCATGAATGCATGGCTCATCCATCTAAAGTGGTGATGGGCCGATTGCTACTGGTTTACAATGACACACGAAGACAAAGAGCAATCATGCTGTGAGTCAGAGCAATATAGTATATGTCCACCGTCCAGTATATGTCAAATACCAGAGCAGTAGAGGATGACTGGAGATTAGATCTGGCATAGGTCTGTTTTAAAGAAGAAGTGACAAAGAGAGAGAGAGAGGGAATACATAACTCACTATGAGACACCTGATCGGTGAGCGGTGAGTATAATGTGATATTCCCTGTGCTGACTGCCACAGTGACCTGCATAAAAATGCCCACTGTGCTCTTCTTCCCTTGGAGATTCTGAGAGCTGGAGCGGAACAAACAGAAGCCCAGCCCTTCTTTAAATCCTTAAAGCCCCTGTCAATAACCGCCATCCCAGCTGAGCTATAAAGCTACAAAACTGCTTTAGTGAGGGGTGTGCAATACATAGCTGTTAATAGTTCATTCAGTTCCCTTTGAGTTTAGAACGTTTATAAGGACGTATTTCTTATCTGCCTTCGATCTTTTCACATGGTTTTCACAAAATGGCCACAAAGACCACGTGTCCCAATAGGCATATGGGTGTCCTAGGATAGCCCCAACATGGGTGACCGAAAAAACAGGTGAACTCCACTCAATGTCCTATCACGAAGCTGCCATCTCTATTCATGAAGTGCTCCCTCTCTCTGAGAGGCTTTGAGGGTGTGTGTGTGTCTGGGGGGCGTGGGGGGGGGGGGGTAGGTGGTGTTGGTGGAGGGGGCAAAGAAAGGCTCCTTTGAGGCTGGTGCGGTGGCGACACAGCAGGGCCATTTCAGAGAGGCTGGCGGGAGCGTGTGGCAGGTGGCCTCGCCATGCCGGGAGTCGCAGCGCCAGCCACTTCCTCGCCTTGTACTGCGCAGGCCTCGTCCTCCCGTAATGGAGCAAGACGCCCAACAATGACGCCCTGATAAGGCCCTGACACGTCGGAGAAAGCGAGAGGAACCATAGAAACAGCCCCTAAGAGAGAGAGGGAGAGGGTGACAAACTGAAAAAGATAAAGAGAGGGGGGGGGGGGGGGTGGAGGAGAGAGAGACTAGAGGAGAGAGTGGAAGGGATGGGGGGTGGAAGGGAGAAAAAAGGGAGGCGTATGTTTGAGATCGGGGAGAGAAAATGGATGAGTCAAGATAACGAGAGGGGAAGGAGCATGAACTGCATTTTTGAACCGAGCAGACGGCAAGTCAGAGCAAGAATGACAGAGAGAAGGCCGAAAGAAAAAATATTCCATAATGCCTTGTTCATGTGGGGGTTTGATGCAGAAGATGCAAAAGACTGTGACTCTCATTAGGTGTGAATGAGAGGCTGCCTCTAGATTCAGACCTCTCCCTCCCCCCTCTCTTCTCTCTCTCTCTCCCCCGCTCTCTCTCTCTCTCTCTCTCTTTCTCTCTCTCTCCCTCTCTTACTTTCTGCTCTATTCATTAGCTCATTCTGCATGCTCAGCGTGATTTGGCTTTATGAAAGAGCGAGGGAAGAATGAAGGCAGTCATTCCATTTACTTTTCAACCAAGGCGCTCGACAGAACAGCGTGAGCGATTGATCCATTCAACGGTTCATCTCATTATCACCCTGCACTAAAATTACGAGGGACGTTAGCCTTGTGAGAAAACAGACAAAACGTCATCAGTTTGCTCATATAGAGCCTCCATACGAATTCATCAGCAGCAGCTCAGACTAATTACACAGTTGATTCTGTGCACATAACAGCACACGCAAGCTATTTCTTTCCTTTTTCGCAGACGTGGGTCTACCTTAGTGTTGTTGGCATGTTTTTTTTGCACCTCATAGTATACCACTCTCTTTCAACTGTCATGTTCACACACACGTACTGGATCAACCTTACACAACGTTACACAAAATAAATAGACTCAACTTGTCAAACTCGTGTAAAAACCAAGTGCCATCTGCATGTTTGTCTCGCTTGAAGGGACGATCTAGCAGTATATGTCACTTTCTTTCATGTAGGCATGTTTTCTTCAGCACTGAGGATCTGCACTAACAAATGGACCCAGCTTTTTAAAAGACGTGTTAAATTAACAGCCACTAGCACCCTATTTACACACAACACAGTTAAGAGTACTCTCCAATCTCCATAATGCTGACGCAAAGAGCCTCTGAGTGTAAAGAGCAAAAATGACAGGGGGGGGAACATTCCTTTTCTCGCTGCCGGAAAGACAGAGGGAGGAATCGTCGGGGAATAATGAGTTGTGATATTCCACTGTTGCAATTAGAGACCACTGCACCCATTCCTCACAGCTCCTTAATATTTCATGAGAGAGCCTTAGTAGATGTCTCGCATCGAAGCCAAGCGGGGATATTTTTTTTCATGTGGCATTTTTTCCCTCGAAAATTAAGTCTAGAAATTAAGCTTGTCAAAGCACACTGAATTATCACTAGACTGCTAAGAGAAACAGTTGTTAACACAGCAGCCGTGGCGCACACACCAGAGCTTCACTTCACCCACAGCTATTAACAACCGAAAATGTGATTTTGGACAGCATAATTTCTGCGCTTGTATTGAATGTTATCACCTCTATTATTTTCCTGTCACAACAAGGACACAACAATTGTTTCCTTTTGACAAATAGACGCACCTCATCAAACAGCAGATGTGAAATATCCTCTCGTCTCTCTGTGTTTTGATAAGAGCAGCAGAGGCTGATGTTGCCCACTGCTGTAATGAAAGGGGAGGGAAGAGTGATGGCCTTCTCGACTTGCTCTAAATTGATGTGTTGCTCAACGGTTGGCCTGGTCAAGCCCAAGAGAGATTGCTTCTGAAGTCGGGATTAGCTTTTTATCATGGGAGCCATGGCATGAACTGTGAATGTGTGTGAGTGCACATACTGTATGTGAGGAAGCCTGTGTGTGAGAGATGAAGTGTGTCATATATGTGTGATGGTGCATGTTCATTTCTGAGAGTTTCTCTGTGCGTATGTGTGTGTGTGTGTGTGTGTGTGTGTGTGTGTGTGTGTGTGTGTGTGTGTGTGTGTGCGTGTGTGTGTGTGTGTGTGTGTGGGGGGGGGTGCCTCTGAGGAGGACCAATAGCGTCTGATGAGGTGAGACGATTGGTGCGGATGGGCTTAGGGAGAGTCAATATTCATGGAGTTCCTTCTTTGGTTCAAGCCCCAACCCCTTTCATTAATTGCTGTGAGCCAAGCTGTCCCTACTGCCTTGCTAGCTAGACTGGAGCTCATTGCAGGTAATTGAATTGTGTTTATTGCTAGAGAGTTGCTACTGGTACAGACAGGGGACAGATCAGAAGTACAGAAGGGGTGCTCCTCGAGGGAAGAGAAGGGAAAGAAGAAAGAGATGGAGAGAGAGAGAGAGAAAAGGAAGAACAGGGGAGGGAATTAAGAAGAGAAATGTAGAAGAAAGAGTTTATGTCTAAAGTGGCTGGAGACAATTAGATTAGCAACGACCCAAAACAAACGGATAGGTCTTACTCCCTCTATCCTTTCCTCTCTGAAGGTCTCCCTTCAGCCCATAGATCAGTATTCTCCAGCCTGCTCTGCCAAAGATCCACTGCCCAGATGAGAGGCCAGACTTACTGCAGGAAAGGCACCAAAGGCTCTGGAAATTTCCACCAGCTCTCCCAGTCAGTGACGCCATAGCAGCAGCAGCTGCAGCTGCATCTCCCCTCGCCGTACCTCTGGACTCTGGTCCACGTCTGGCCCAGATCCGGCACAGTTCGACCCAGTCAGGATCACATCAGTGCTCTCAAAGTCCAGGAATTAGGCTCAATGGAGGCAAGGCTGATTCTGAGCGCAGAATAGGCTAATTTTTGGGTGGTTATCAGGCTTTGATGGGATGGCAGCAGTCATTTCATCCAGCACCTCGAAAAAGACTATGAAAATGTAATCAGCCAACTCACTCCTTTCTGGCAACAGCACCCGGGTTTCACCCAGACGCACACGTACAACAAGCCTGGTGGCTTTCTTCTACTTCAGTCACAGAACAAACAGGAGGTTAGGTAGGAGGGGAGAGGAGAGGAAACAAGAAGCATGGCCTGTGTTTGATCTCATCCACAAAGCCTCCTTCTTGTGGAATGGCTGAGCGCTTTGCTTGCTGTGTTTGTGTGGAGGCTCAGAGAGGCGCTGGAAGTTTGTCGTTCCTCGAAGGGGATAGTGGTTACGAAAACGACGTCAACAACAACAACATCGACAACAACAAAAAGCAGAGCTCTTCAGTTCCATGGAAACAGGCACCTATTTCATTTTAGAGTGTGTTTACCGCATATTGAAAAAGGAAGAGAGAGAGAGGGAGAGGCATATTTAGAGAGCTAAAGGGAAAGGGAGAGAAAAAAAACATAGGGAGTAGATAGCATTTTCGTTAAAGTCAGCCCATCCCCTTTGAATGCGAGAACAAAACAGTAGCAGGAAATACAGGAACAGGAATAGACCAAAACCATAACAGTGAGAATGATGAAATTGTGTTGTTTGGGGCCAAGAGTGGTTGGATTCTTCAAGTGTATACCTGCAGAGAGCCTCCCCTCACCCTCCCAACCAGCACACACACATACACACACCACAAACACACCCACTCACCCACACACATACACACACAAACACACACACTCACACGCACATTCCAGCAAATGAACACTGTTCCGGCCAGTGGCTGAGACTAATTAGACCTAGCCAGCATGTTGAATCAATAGCTGATCGGAATGAAGCGCACACTCATTAAAATATCTAACATTTTTATTCTGGGTTTGTTTGCTGTTAATGAGCACTCCTGTCTTTGTTCCTCGGCCCTCTCTCTCCCTCTGCTCAGTATTGTGGAGGCTCCCTGTGTGTCTTTATAATCCACGAGCGCCAGGCTTAACAATATCTCTCTTATTTTTTTTTATCTCTCTCCCTTCTGTCTCTTCACCTCCCCTCTCTTGCTTTCCTTCCTTCCTTCCTTCCTTCCTTCTTTCTCTCTCTCTCTCTCTCTCTCTCTCTCCTTCTATCTATCACCCCCCCACTCTCTCTACTCCCCCTACCTCCCACTCCAGTCTGCTCTCAGTACTCCCGTGGCGTGTTCGCCATCTTCGGCCTGTACGACAAGCGCTCGGTGCACACGCTGACGTCCTTCTGCAGCGCCCTGCACATCTCGCTGATCACGCCCAGCTTCCCCACAGAGGGGGACACCCAGTTCGTGTTGCAGCTGCGGCCCTCCATCCGGGGGGCGCTCCTCAGCCTGCTCGACCACTACGACTGGAACCGCTTCGTCTTCCTCTACGACACCGATCGGGGTAAGTACACACACATGCTTTTATGTCCTCCATATGTTTACTGGATAAGATTAGATGAGATGATCTAGAATGGGGCCTGGTTCGAGTAACAGCCATTCACAGTTCTACCTGGAAGAGGGCAGTCATGAACTAGGACTAAGACCACTTTGTCTTCCTGTTTAAAGATGTCCTTCTCTCTCTCTCTCTAACTTTTCTCTCTCTCTTTCTCTGTTACTTCTGCTCTCTGAATTTCTTTCCATCTATCTTTCTTTCTTTTCTCTCCTCATCTTTCACTTCAGTTGGTCTCCCTATGGTAAATGGCTTGGGAAGTTGTGAGTGCTGATCTAGAGTTCAAAGACACTCTGGGCTCATGCTGAGCATGTTTGATTGATAGGCACTGGAGGCCAAGTCTAACATAATCTAATCAAACATATGCCTCTGGATGTTTGTCAAATACAAATTCTCAAGGACCACTTTGAATAGAAGGGAAATTAAAATGCTGAGTCAAACTTACAGCCTCTGCCCATTCTACTTTGGTGTATGTGTGATGCATTTATTATGTTATCCAAATAAGGATCTTCATGAACCTACTTTGACCGACCATAGTCTCACAAAAAGTGCACTGGAACTGAGATGGTGGCGAATAAACTTTTTGTTTAGTGTTGTGTTTGAAAATGAATGAAGACTTGAAGGCTAAAAAGCTACTGAATACACCCATGCCCTCCAAAGACATTTCCCTTAGAGGTCTCCATGTATAGGATCATTTAAGGATACTTATTTCTAGTTTAAACCAGGCTTGACACATGTATCCAACTGCTGCCTGGTAACCTTGCTGGCTGACTTAGCTGACAGCGTTGCAACTATTGTACTCACAAGCCTCGGCGCTTCTGCGGCTGTATCAAAGCGGAGCCCGGAGCCCAGTGAATGCGAGTTTTGTGTGCTAGTTAAGTGGCTCCATCCGAACGCTGCAGAACAGGTGCTGTGGATACGCACGAGTGCAAGGCATTGTGCAGACGGCGGGTATTGATGGGGAAAGTTGTTTCCTGCGCACGGCGAGGAGTCAGCGAGCCTTAGGGGTTTTTCTTTTGCGCTAATGAACACTTTCTTCACGGCAAAGTGCCAATGCATCAGCGCCGGGGCGAGGGTGTGTGTTTTTCCATGCTGTGGTGTGTTTAGCGGAGTGTTTGTGTGCAGGTTGAGCGAGACAGGTTGTTCTCTGCATTGCACGCACTGCTGGCAGCATCTGTGTGTGCGTGCGTGTGTGTGCACGCCGCGCATGCGTCTGTCTATGTACAGTATGTGTGTGTTATAGAAAGAGGGAGAAAATGAAAAGAGATCGAGACAAACTGCACGTTTAATTGTCTGTGCGTTCCTGTGTGCTGTGGCTCTAGGGGGCTTTGCATTTAAATCAGCGCTCTCCCAAGGCGACAGTTAGTCCCTAATGGGTCTCTCTCTCTTCCTCACTCTCCACTTGTTTGGGGCTGCAGTGCACAGATACTCCCTTCGAAGAGAAGAATGAAACAACCTCTCACGCGCCAGGCTCAGAGAACCGGCTCTTTCTCTCCGCGTAGCTTAAATGTGACACGTTTCATCCCGCAAAATAATAACGCCAGCTTTTCGCCAAATCCCTCTGCGTTCCTCGGCACACTGTGTTTACCTCAGACATCCCTTGTTAAAAAAGAGCTATGTGTTGCCACTGTAAAAGCACTACAACACAAATAGAGTCTCAGGGGCAAGAGTGCTCCTGACCCAGATTAACATCGGAGTCTTGGGGGGTTCTGGAACAGGTCTGGCTCTGGTCTGAGGTGGGTCTGGAATAGGTCTGGCTCTGGTCTGCCAGGCCCTGAAACAGGTCTGGCTCTGGTCTGGGATGACTCTGGAACAGGTCTGGTTCTGGTCTGGGGTTGCCCTGGATCAGGACTGGCCCTGGTAGATTGCCTAATTCAAGCCAGATCTGTGCCAGATCCAGATGTTATGTAACGTTGGCTTTGGCTCCCGATCCAGTAATGGAGAGAGTGGGCTCTGCAGTGGGGATGCAGTGGGGATGCAGTGCAGCGCCTATATACCCTTAATGGGACATGGGATGTGAACTTCATTACTGGCTCTACATGGTCATCCTCCAGATTGGGTTAGGCAGGCATGGCACCGACTCTTGCCAGCCACAGAAACCCTTATGTGATCGAAGACTTGATGCTCAATAAATGTCGCACTATGCATTTAAACTGTTTGCAAACAGTTCTTTGTGTCAGATTGCATTATCCAGCACCTGTTCAGATTGTTACCATGTGTGTGTGTGTGTGTGTGTGTGTATGTGTATGTGTGTGTGCACTTCATATTGCTTTTTGCCCAATGTCTGGCATGGAACATGTTTGACTGCCACCCAGCTAGGAATGCCACCCATTCTCCTTGTCCCCTTCCCAAATACCCACTGTGTATTAGGAGGCGGCCATGTTTCAGCTCCATCTCCTGCCTGCCCCCCTCATCCTTTGCTATGAGAACCTTTGGTATGGCATCCTGTGTTCACATGCTGTGTCGTGTCCACATGGTGGGAACTAAGTGCCGGTGCCCCCCGTGCCAGTCTCGGTGCCAACTCCCGTGTGCCAGGTCTTTGTGCCCGTCGCTAATTACCCACCCCACCAGCCCCTCATCAGGTTGTCATGCATCTCCTATGAGAATGCTGCTGAAAGGTCACTTTTTGGCTGCACAGATTGTGACCGGCTCTCCTTGCATCAGATGGGGTTGACCTTGGCTTCTCTTTTTCATCTTCGCATCTTAGGCCAGACCAGGCGAAAAGGAGAAGAGGTTGGAAGGATGGATGAAAAGAAAGATGGAAGGAAAGAGCGAGGGTGGGAATGTTTTGCCTTGTCCTGTCTTCCTCTCTTTCTTTTGTATCTCTCAGTCATTCTATTTTTCTTCTCCCACCTATCACTTATTTGGGGATTACTTAATTGTGTGGATACACTTGGAAATGCTTACATTCCCCATCCAATTAGAACACCCGTGCCAGTACCCAGCACCATCAGTCATCGTGTTCTCTGCCCTGACAATCGATTGGTGAGCTGGTTCAGTGAGCATCCATCTTTTTCTCATTTATGTCCTCACAGGGGGACCTTGTCCTTCATGCCAGCATCTGTGACTGGCGAAGGCTGTCCTGTGCCAGTGTTGTATGTGCCCAGTCTCTGCGTGCCCACAGCATGCCTGTCCCATGCTTGAACCGCATGGACAGTGTCTTTGTTCATGCCGTGCCAGTATGTGAACTTGGCATCGCGTGGAGGCGGGGAGAGAGGGGAGTCGGCCGATGCCAGGCAGTCATTTAATCCTCGTGGCTCCGGGCCGAGGAAGAGATGCTAATAGAATCTTTTCATAATGCCTCCCTCTCTCCACTGTCATGGCTGCAGAAATGATGGGATGGATATGCTGCAGGGCTTTAATCAGGAGTGCTTGTGAAGCAAGGGGGTTGGGGGTTGGGGGGAGGCGGCTGTGTGGGACGCGATTGAGGTTTTGTGAGGGGGTTCTCTCTCCCTCTCTCTTTCTCTCCCTCTCTCTTTCTCTCACTCTCTCTCTCTCTTTCTCTCCCTCTCTCTTTCTCTCACTCTCTCTCTTTCTCTGGGAGGTTTTTCTTTTGGCACTGCAGCGGGCTCTCGATGGAAGTCCAGTGTCAATACGAGCGGTAAACACGGCAGAATCTCGGGCAAGCTGCCGCTGGGTCACACTCTTTCAATCTGTCCCATCAGCTGCTCAGACGCGCCGGCACTGAAAGCATGTACTCCACCGCTCAGTCTGTCTTTCTTTGTCACTATCTTTCCAAGTGTTCTCTTTGCCACGTTCAATCCTTCTCAATCTCTCCCGTCCAGTCTCTGTTTGTCTCTTTCTCTCACTTTCTATCTCTCTCTCTCTCTTTTGCATCGATACATCCCTCTGTGTATTCTATCACTTGCTCTCCATCCCTCTCTCTTTTTTTATTATTCCGTCATGCCATCAATCCATCTCATCCCAGAGATCCGGGAATCTCTTTCATCTGGAAGTCCCTCCCTGTGAGACTCTACTGCCACCTATTGGCCACCCACTGAGCCCTGATGACTGACGCTCCTCCTGGTTGACTGTGTGGCTCACCCTGTCTGCAGTGGCAGAGGTTTGGGTTGCGGTGAAGGTGGATGTGGGGGTTGGGGTGGGGGTTGGAGGGAGTGTCAGTTCAGTCTTCAGGACAGCGTACTCGTGGTCGCAGATGTCAGGTGTCCCATCGGATGTGTCCCCTCCAGCCACTGATAGGCAGGGACATCTGTGAAGGCTGTGAAGGGGAAAAAAAAACACCACCAAAAAAACGAAAAACAAAAAAAATAAAATAGGAAAAAACAAGTGATGTGTGCAATTTTTCCGGCGAGCTTCGGAGTGACAGGGCACAGAATGCGATGTGGTTACCCTGTCGAGCAGTGCGGGGGAAGGCGTTTGATCACATCACGTCATCCAAAGTCTTGATATTCACACTCGCTCAGTCACCGATGCTGTTGTCTCTTCATATTTAGTGTGCCTAGTAATAGATGATTTTTTTTTTTAGATACTGCTACTGAGTTTTTCATGGTACTAAGTGAAAGGAATGAGACAACTCCTCTGTCATTTGTATATCATCTATCTCAGGGTGCCATGTCTGTCAAGGGTGTCAACTTAGAGGATCACATTTAAGTAGCTTAAATCCATGTCAGTTGGAGTGCGTTATGGAAGTAATTGTGTGTGTGTGTGTGTGTGTGTGTGTGTGTGTGTGTGTGTGTGTGTGTGTGTAAGAGAGAGAGAGAGAGAGAGAGAGAGAGAGAGAGAGAGAGAGAGAGGAGGAGAGAGAGAGAGAGAGAGAGAGAGAGAGAGAGAGAGAGAGATAAAAGTTGGGGACCGATAGTGTGTATATGTGTGTGTGAGTGTATTGATAGAAAATGGTAGGAATGGCAACCTTATTTTGGATGTGAGCCATCTTGCCACTTCATCCCGATTGCCCCCCCTCCTCCTGGTCTCACTGTTTGAGAGTCCCTCTGCTTTAAACGTTGCAAGTCAGAGTTAGGCTCTGACATTGACATAAACAACAGTCACGTATCTAAAGATAGAAGGCTTGGTGAGCAGTTTGCAGATCATAGCACAGGAGTGAGCTAGTAGGCCATCAGCCGAGTCAGGCTTCATCTCCTGCAGTGTGTAAGTGTCACCATAGATATGACAAAATAGACCTCCAGATGGACAGAAGCTCAAATCTAAAGCAATTGCTTGGAAAGAGATGTCCTTTCCCCTGGGCTCAAGTTTGGGGTCGGAGAGGAGAGCAGTTGGCTCTTGTGTTTTGGACCAAAAGAATGGCACTCGTCACAGAGTGGGTGAGTGAGAGCGTGAGGTCGAGAGCGAGTGGAAGGCCGAAGGGGAGAGGAGAGGAGAGGAGAGGAGGGAGTCGGTGGTGTGGAGGAGCTGACTCAGAGTAGCAGGGATGGGCGATCTGACTGCAGCTCAATATGGCTAGAGTATACAGTGTTTGATTTGCTTGCAGCACTACAAGGATGGGCGAAGGAGAGAAAAGGAGGGAAAGAGGGAGAAAATATAAGACTAGTGGGACAGAGAAAAGGTTGAAAAAGAGAAAGAGAAAATCGAGAAGTGTGTGAATTTAGCGCAGGCTAGCAGTCATTGACGTGATGCTAATCACTGGCTCTGCCTCAGCCTTTCACCACATTAGAGTGGAGGAGCGTGTGGGCGTGAGGGGACCGCTAAAGCCCAATGCCGACCAGAATTGGTTCCAGGGTTAGCTGCGGTGAATCAGTCTCAATCACTGATCATTGAATCAAACTGCACACTCATGTAGCTACGCAAGGAACACGAACGCAAGCCATAACCCTCTGGTTCATACTCCAATCAGCAAATGAAACAGAAAGAATTTGGAACAGATTGGAACAGACTAAAATTGTGTGTGTTATCCAGAACTACGGTAATCATTCAACTGATTAAATGCATTAACTGCGTCTATATTACTATGTCCTATTAACTGTAATTTCCTCAGATGGAGCAACACATTGGTTCACATAAACCTTCCCATTAAATGTAGAAATTGATGATATCTCCTCTTTTCTGCTTGGTGTGAAGGATATGCCATCCTGCAAGCGATCATGGAGAAAGCGGGGCAGAACAGCTGGCAGGTGAGTGCCATCTGCGTAGAGAACTTCAACGACGCCAGCTACCGGCGTCTCCTGGAGGACCTCGACCGCCGTGAGGAGAAGAAGTTCGTCATTGACCTGGAGGCAGAGAGGCTCCAGAACATTCTCGAACAGGTTAGTTGGTAATTCAGTCAGATGCTAACCTCCACAGGGGGGAGGCGTAACATTCGGGAACATCCAGTCCCATGTCCTTCGATAATCTGCTAAATACCTGTGCAGCAGATAGACAATCTGCATATCCGCATCACAGTTACGAGAATATTCAAGATTAATTATCCTGTTCCATGCTGAGGTAATTTGTCTGGCTAATTTAACATTTAAAGACATGATGGGAATTAAGATGGCACTTAAAAGGAAAGTGTACATGGCTTTTCACTCGTTCCATTGGCTGTACTGTCTGCTAGTTTATCCACCTATGTGTACACTCACAGCTGTGAGAGTCAAAATGAACAAAGAACTACAAAGGACCCTCTTGCATACTTGCTACAGCTGTATATTGGCATTCCCATTTAGATGCTGTCTCAAGTATAGATCTTCACAGTCCCATTGAGAGGACAATGTTCGTTTAGTACAATGAGAAGAATAATGAGAATATCATGGTCCCGTTAAACACCCATAACTGAAAACAACACTCAGCAACAACAGTTGTAGGCCATATGTGATTCTTAACAAAAGATGGTATACATTATTTAACAAGGCGAGTTGGTTAACCGTTTGGGAAAGGCGGTCGTTTTTCCCGGCATCTTCCCCACTCTGCCTTTGGCACTAATCCCCTCCGACAGGCCGTCCTCTCTCTATTTGCTGCACACAGCGCATCTCTCCGCTCCACACCATATCCTGCTGGATTGCTCATGTCAAAGCCAAGAGCATGCTACTTTTTTACCCCTGTCATGCAGAAAGCATCTCAGAACGATGTGACGTGTGTGTGTGTGTGTGTTTGTCTATGTGTGTGTGTGTGTGTGTGTGTGTGTGTGTGTGTGTGTGTGTGTGTGTGTGTGTGTGTGTGTGTGTGTGTCTGTGTCTGTGTCTGTGAGTGTGTGTGTGTGTGTGTGTGTGTGTGTGTGTGTGTGTGTGTGTGTGTGTGTGTGTGTGTGTGTGTGTGTGTGTGTGTGTGTGTGTGTGTGTGT
>NC_137928.1:13030697-13048197 GCF_963457725.1 Sprattus sprattus | reverse complement strand
TTGCAGCAGCACCTTAGCCAATCAGGGTGTGACAAGCCAATGCAGCAGCCACGCTTTAGCCAATCAGAGTGTGACCGATGAGAAGGACCAGTGGACAGCCATGAAGCGGAGAGTGGGAAGCCTCCGCAGAACAAGGCCAGCGACTGAAAGCTTAAGTTTCAAGTACCGAGGGCTTAACAAACAGTGTTTTTCGCTGAGGGCTTAATTGAAGTACATTCCAACAAACTCAAAAAGCCTTTGAGCAGATATACTCTATGTCAAATTGTAGGTCTCAATATATATATTTATATGCCCTGTCTTTTTTTGTCAGGGAGTTTGTGTGTGGGTTCGGTGTGTGTGTTCGGTGTGTTCATTGTGTGTGTGTGTGTGTTCGGTGTGTGTGTGTGTGTGTGTCTCAGCTGCCAGAGAGCAGGCCCTATGTTTTTCCTGTCGTTTGAGTCCATTCTAATCTGCTCAGTGCTGTCACATGCGTTTCACCCGCTGCTTCCAGCCCTGTCGGCTCTAAGAGGGGTATTTACCCCTACAATACCTATCATCTCTCTCACGCTCTCTCTCCTCTCTCTCACCCTCTTTCTTACTCTCTTTTTCCCTATTTCACTTTTCTCTCTCCCCCCCTGATTTGTTTCTGCCTCATTCACTGTCGCCCCCCTCCTCCTCCTCCTCCTCCTCCTCCTCCTCCTCCTCCTTCTGCTCCTGCTGCTCTCCCATCATCCCCTCTGTTTTCTTTCTTGTCTCTGTAAGTGCCTTTCATTATCTCTTTTACTCATTTTCTCCCTTATTTCTCACACGCTTCCACTTCAGCTCACCATGTCTTCTCCCTCTCATTCTCTCTCTCTCTCTCTCTTTCTCTTTCTCTTTCTCTCCCCACCACCTCTCTCACACACATACACAAACACACTGATACAGCACACACACACACACACACACACACACACACACACACACACACATTAAGAACTTGACTCCCTCCCTCTCCTCATCTCTGCTCCCTCCCCTTTGTTTTGCTACATCAATACCACAGAGGTCTTTAACAGTTGTTATTGATCTGGAGTCAGATTCTGTTGCCCAGTGCATACATTAGCTGTAAACACAGCCTCCTGCGTATTATATATTCATTAAGTGGGAAGCAGCGCCTCGGAGTGGGTATGGGGCCTGAACCACCTCGCACCACTGCAGTGCCCTGACATTTACAGAGACTAACCACTGATGATAGAGAATCATTACCGTAATTATTGTATGATGATGTCCTAGGGGCCAGAGGGGTATAAGTTGGACACCTGTTGTAATTATGGCTTCGTATCGTCTTGTTCCAACATTGTATTTTCCCTGAAAGTCTGTGTGGTTTTCTAATGTTTTGATTTTATTTTATTACAGATCGCTAATCACTAATTAGCTGATTCTGATTCTGACACTTTTTTCCAATAAATCAACAATGTAGTCTTTTCAATCATGTGAGCATCATAGCAACATACATGAACTTTTCCTCCTTTTCCTCCTTTGCAGTACACTTCCGCTTTGACCTATGATGGAGTGCTGGTGATGTCAGAGGCATTCCGGAACCTCCGCCGGCAGAAGATTGACATCTCTCGGCGAGGGAACGCCGGGGACTGCCTGGCCAATCCGGCAGCCCCCTGGAACCAGGGGATTGATATGGAGCGCACCCTTAAACAGGTGAGAGAGGGAGGTTCTGCCTGTGAGGCATCTCAGAGAAAGTAACTACATATGCATGAACATATGATGAAATATACACGGTATTACAATATTATATATTATATTAAACACTTATTTGCATATTGCATAGGTTGGCTTTTAATACATTGTCAGTAAAAGAATAAAGTTTTGCTTAATTAATGTGATTATCAGTAAACACTGATTTCATACGGATGGCCATAATGTCTTCTCATCAATTCTCATCAATGGTCTTTTCATTGTTCTGTTTGCCCAGGTGCGCATCAACGGTCTGACGGGCAACATTCAGTTTGACCACTACGGGCGCAGGGTCAACTACACCATGGACGTGTTTGAGCTGAAGAGCAATGGCCCACGGAGGGTAGGTGTTGCCCCTAAGTGTGGCTTGTAGTAAGAAAAAAGCAAACTGCACACATGGATGACAGGGATGCCATGTCAGGGTCACTAAATATGTTAGAAAAATATTCAATATACACAATACAGAGTTTGTGTACATATGAGCCCATATCCTCCGGACAGGGGAAAGAAATACACAAAGAAATTCACACACCAGCCTCGAGTATAATGAGACACTTTTAACTCATCCATTATCCACACATAATGATATTTGCGCCTCTCACAATGTGCGCATATGTACTCCACACTGACAGATTGGCTACTGGAACGACAACGACAAGCTGGTGCTGGTCCAGAGCGAGCCGCTCTCGTCCAATGACAGCTCTGGCATCGAGAACCGCACTGTCATCGTGACCACCATCATGGTAACGTATCCTCAGGTTCCTCCCTCTCTCTCTCCCTCTCCAGCGCTCTCTCTATCTCTCTCTCCCTCTCCAGCTCTCTCTCTCTCTCTCTCGCTCTCTCCCTCTCTCAGCGGTGCTCTAATCATGTGTTGTCAGAGCTATGTTCTTCTCAGTGGGCTCTGTGTGTGTCTTATAAAGTCACAGGCCCCACTGGAGAAGCCTTCGTCTTTAGTGTGGACGAGCAGAGGCAGTGTTCCAGAACGCAGGCAGGGACGGAGGGATGTGTGTGTGTGTCTGTGTGTGTGTGTGTGTGTATGTGGAGGGGGGAGGGGTGTCTGGTGGAGGAGGAGGATAGAGAAGGAGTGGGAATGGAAGAGTGTATTGATCCCAGAGACGAGAGGCAAGGTAATCAATCAGCCGAGCCACAAGTGTAATGGCAGCGATGCAATCTAAAAAAGATACCCGCACAGACATTTATGTGTCTGCAGAGTCACAGAAACGGCCCTTTCATGAGCTTTATGATCAACTATAATGGAAATTATAACTGTGGTGGTGCGTTGTTTGCGCCATAAACTCTGTTGCAAATTCTCTGTCTAGTCTAGGGGGAATGTTTTAAAGAAGTGAGGATTTTTTACATTTTCTTTCATCAGAAGTGCACTGAATGAAAATGTTGGCCAAATGTTGTTGTTTCTTTTTGTGTTGTTACTCTTGCTGTTGTTTTGTTTGTGTTCCACAAGATGAAAGAGTGTTCCTTTCCTCTCTGTCATGTTGAATTGAAGACTGTGCCCCCCTCCCTCTCTTTCTCTCTTAATGAACTGTGTATTTAAAAAGGCGATGGAGAATTATACCTCAGCCACCCCCTCCTCTCTCCAGCCCCTGGTGAAGAAACCCTTGTTAAGGCACTGAGGCACGCGAAGACAAGGACAAACAGACAGACAGAAGGCAGAGCTGGGAGCTCAAAACTCCTAAAGACTCTTTAGGGACTCTATATGGCTGACGCGCTCAATGGGGACATGTCCCCCAAAGGACTGAGATATTTTGCACTCCTGTTTTTGTTTTGCTTGATGTGTGTGTTTTACATTATCTTGCCCAAAAAGACCAACAGAGACAACTGTGAAATTGTATGTGAGTGAGAGAGAGAGTGTGTGTGTCAGAGGGGGACAAAGGTTATCACTCGATGGTTCAACCTTACATTTACATTCTCTGTGTTTCCTCTAACTCTTGCTTCAACAAGAACATACAATTCTTTAACTATAGTTTTGAAGTCTTGAATGTATTGTCTTGTAATTTACTATGATAGCGGCACAATAAGAGAATGTCTAAAGATGAAGGAAATACTCATTTAGTTCTAGATGGGCGTTATAGTCGTAGTGTTTAGCAGCCCATCTGCATTGTCCTAAGTAGAAGTTCATAGCTTTGCCAAAGAGCCAAATGGTCCCATGTCCCGGGCACAGATGAGTGACCCTGGCATTTAGCGGGGAAAAGGTGTGTCATAATGCAGCTGGGTCGAACCTTGTCCAGACATGTGCAGCGGCATCACCAGCAGTCGGCTTCACGTGTTGGCAAGACACTAACACGACAAAGTGTTACTTTTCTCTGATGACTTGATGTAATGAGGCTAGTACAGGATTACAGATGCGTGCTCTCTGCTGTTTGTATTTCTCTCTCTCTCTCTCTCTCTTTCTCTCTCTCTTTCTATCTCCTTGTCACTGGTTCATGCCTCAAAGTGTGAGAGGAGAGAAAAGCTTCGGCTGAAAGCTGAATACACATCCAGCCATGCAGAAGTGTTAGTCACTCTTTGGCTGGGCAATGATATCTTACGGGACACAGACTCACAGCTGCATCGGACGCGTTTAACACGGACCACACTGACATGCGACGAGATAGACGTCTCATGACCAATCATCCGCCACAGTACTGCTACAGGATTGGGAAGCCCTGAAGTGTACATCACACACACACACACAAAGCATCTCATACCCTCACACGCATTCACATACAAAAAGATGCGTGTCGAGTGTATTGATACATCTCGATGAGGCCCGTGGTGAGGCTGTGGGCTTTGAGCCATCGATAATGAGCGCAGCGGCTCGTGTGCACATGGCACCAGGAATGTGGCTGTTGGAGCCGTAATGGCTGATTGCTGTAATTAGCATGTGTAGCTGTGGCCGTGTCGCTCCCACCACGTGTTAGCTCCATGTGAGAATCGTCAGGAGTGGCCCCAAGGACACGACTTTGTTTATTCCGCGCCATGACACAGATATAAGGGTCGTCCCCCCCCCCCCCGACCCCCCCCCCCCCCCGTACCCTGCCCTGCTAGTCAAGGCGATTCCCCTCATTACACCCTACCGCAAAACAAAAAGGCCAGACAGTGTGGCAGGACATACACTGATATAATCACCATGTCTTCCTCCACCTTCACAGAGATGTGTTCTCAGTGGGGCTGGAAGGGCAGGAAATACGACTTATAATTAGCAGGTGAACATTAAATATACATCGAATCTTGCCATAATGTGCAAGACTATTGGTGCAATTAATACAGCAGATGAACCGTGTGGCATAATGTGTTCAACAAGGCAGCCAAGCTCTCCTAGAGCAAATGGGGGTGAATATTAAAAGTCACAATATACGATAGAGCACCTGTCATCAGTCTCCTTTGGATTTGGTGCATTGTCCTTTAACAACAGATGACTACTCTGTCGATGCCTCGGTAAAGTCTGTGAAAAAAGTAAAAGAGCACAGTGACACACCCTGTCCCCTCTTGAAACCAGTCAGTCCAGCTATTGCCGAAGCCCCTCCATCCCTATTCAGTGTTTGCACATATGAGTCATGCCTTTGTGGGCAGCGGGGAGTTGTACATGGCTCTACATCACTGTTGTTGGGGAGAGGGCTCTTTTATTGCAGAGTGCCCCCATGCCTTGGCTTCCTGCTCATTAGACGACGAATGGTGTCTTTTTTTCCTCTCCCTTTTCTTCTTCTCTTGTTCCCCTTTCATGTCTTATCGTCGCGAGCCATGTGTCTCTACAAAGACGCCACCTGCTCTCTCTTCCTCCGTCTCCCAGCGTTTGTGATGCGCGTCCAGAGTTGCCAAGCGCTGGGCCACACTGGAGAACATTAGATCCCTTTTACACGAGCGATGGCTTAGAGAGCTGTGCTTTGGGAAAACACAGAGGACGGGTTCCCTTGGCGTTGCCCAGTCAACATAGTTTCTCTCCTGGCATTTAGCTCAATGGTTAAACACACAACTTCATTATTCCGAGCGAGCGAGTTAATGACTTTATGTGTTTAGGAGTATTACTCATCTTTAGAATTATGCGAGAGGGGATTACGTCAATCTAGGCAACAATAACGGAAGGTTATAACATTAAATCATAAGTCCCCTTACATAAACACACTACTGGTTAACTGATTCCCCAGAAATCTGTAACTACTGTTTTATTACTTCTGTTATGTCATTAATGGTGTAACTGGTTATTGTTTCGCATAGGCTGCTAGAGAACAAGCAATAGGTTTTAAAATATTTACAATACCTGACAATAAGTCAGAATTTAGATTAATCTTGACAGAAATGGTGCATATTTCTTCTCTGTGGGAGTTTTGAACTTTTGAGCAGATCTAAAGATATGTTGTCTTTTTAGGTCACAAAATATGTATGTCGATGTCAAATTAATGTTAATATGTGCATAGATGTGTCTCTTGTTGTGAGAAATAAATGTTGTTCATTGCAATTCTTTTTGTACAGTATGATTTAACCTTTGTGGGTGTGACATTTAAAAGAGATTTCCAGAGACACCTTGCCTAAAACAGATTTGAATCTAATGTGGTACTCACTATTACCCTTGTATGTTCATACTGCATTTTATTCTGGGTTTGGCTTTTCATATTTGCTCCAGCTGCTGCTGAGACCCATTCTAAAACAACTACAGAGCTTAGATTTACTGCAATGTCAATGTGTTTGTTTTTTGTAAAATATATCTGTAAAACCATGTTTTGCCATGTATAAAATTCATTGTACCCCCCACCCCCCAGCCCCCAACAAAAATGCAAGTCAAGGCTTCAGTCCGTCTATTATGTTCAAGCACTCAATGCATTTAAAGCCCACTTCTTTATCTTGTCTGTGTGTTAAGCCTATTTAATTGGACTTGGAAAACTTTCAACTCCAGGTACTGTAATACCCAGGGGTCCATTTGATTTGAATTTAAAAGCAGTCAATTCCAACCGCCAATCACCGCACAAATGCTGATGCAGCCCTCTCTTCCTGCTGCCCATGTTTAAATGCATTTAAAGTGTATTTGGCTGGATGAAAACAAGAGCATTAAAGCTCAAAGCCTGCCTACTGATGCGTGCACCACTGATCCATGTATGGCTGGGAAGTACTGCTGCTGGGGTATTCAAGCAACAACAATAATCAAAAAAAGAATCCTCCAATTACTTATAAACTTAGCTAAGCAGCAGGGTTTCTTATAAGAAGAAACATGAAAAATCAATAATAGATGACTTCAGAGGACGACTTTAGAGAATGTGTAGTTGCCCTCGTGTGTATCTTTGATCTAGGAGTTCTCACTCACTTGAGGTGGTTCAGGTTTTTTTCAACGCTAAGCTGCTCAGGTGTGGATTTTGTTGATGTGGTGTAGTTGTTCGGTGGTCGGTTTGACTGTTCCCCCCCACCGTCTCTCTCTCTCTCTCTCTGGGCCTTCCTGGGTGCTGCAGGAAGGGCCGTACGTGATGCTGAAGAAGAACTGGGAGCTCTACGAGGGGAACGACCGCTATGAGGGCTACTGCGTGGACCTGGCCGCCGAGATTGCCAAGCACATCGGCATCAAGTACAAGATAGCCATCGTTCCCGACGGGAAGTATGGAGCCAGGGACCCGGAGACAAAGATCTGGAATGGAATGGTTGGGGAGCTGGTTTATGGGGTAAGGAGCCAAGGAACTGACAAACGCAGAGAAGGTTAGAGGTCAGAATTCGATAGACATAGCGTCTAGAATATCCACACAAACGAGAGCAGACCTCGAGGGTGTAACCTTCATAGCACAGGAGCAGACGAGAGATATTCCGCAGAATGTTTATTAGGCCAGAGTTTTCACATAGACATGGATCACATGCGCTAACATGAATAAAGGGCCTGTACACAGGACACAATAAAGAAAGACAGCTGGAAAATTTGAAATGTTTGCATAAAACTTTGTGGACCACTACAAGATCTACAATGCTAGCAGCAGATGCTAGTTGAGGTTCAAAGAGCTTTGTTCCTTCAGCTTTTAACTGACAAAGAGAAGTGGTTTTGCTATGCTCAGCAGTAATAACCAGATACAGCTCAGACCAATAATCCACACAATTTTAATAAGCCAATAAAACTTTACAGTGATCTACGGCTTTTTATATCAAGACACCTCAGATTTTTACATACAGCTCACATTGTGGGTGTTTGGCTGTGTCATGCCTTCTCTTGCAAGGGTGAAACAGAGTGATTGCTAGGTAGTTTAGAGATTGCTCCTATCCAGCTTGAATGGCTTGAATTGCCACCCCTACATAAATTGTGCCTCTAAATAGATAGAGGTCTGCCCAGCAACACTCTGTGTTTAGCATGTCACAGGATGAACATCTAACGAAAAACCGTCTGCAGCCACACTTTCGCTGCTGATATTTACAGATCAATCTCCTCTCGGCAGCCATTTGCTTTCCAGCTTTTAGCTTTTGGATTCCATTTGCAGGCCAAGGTTACACAGGAACAGAGTGCTGGGTGGGTGTTATTTGTCCATTGCCATTGAGAAGTGCTGTAACAAAATGTCTGCCTGAATATGATGCTTCAGCTGCTGTAGTCATTCAAAATGTATGTTTCTGCTCTTTCAAACAGAAAGACTTTCTTAATGGTCCGTGCAATGTGTCATGCAATATGTCATGCAATATGCCATGCCCAATGTTCCAGTGGTAAAATATAGCCTACTACAAGTCTACATTAGTTGAAAACAGGGATTATCCCAGTATGGAGAAAGGAACATTGTGTTATGGTCACAGTCGCTGGTTCTGAATGGGTGAATTAACCTTCCTGGAAATGTTGGATCTTTGATATTTCTTATCATGCAAAGTCATGGTCCAGGCAGTTCCAGGAAATGAAGGATAATTCCTCTCTCACCCAATCTCTCGCACTCTTTCTTGTTGATTTCCGCTGCCGCCAGTGTGATTTATATTCCAGCGGGTTGGCCCCCGTGACTTTGAATCGCTTACATTTGCATTTGCTTTCTATTTCCAGCCACAACGAGAAGCTACATTTTAAATGTCTAAATTATTTTATTTTATTCCGCTCCTGAAATTTCTTCTCCTTAGTCAATATAGCTAGGGCTGGCAAATCATGATTATAACTGCAAATGAATTGACTGACTGTTTCAATCACAGACATTTTCCTTTTTATACAGTCATGGAATGAAATCTAGGGTGGTCTCTTGGGTGGTCAAAAAATGTAGATAGATTAATACAGTTATCTTTCAAGTGACCTATGCTGACAATACAATCACAACATAAGAGATAACCACATAATCTTGGAGATAAGCAGCTATTTGCATTCTGTTTTGTTTCTTCATTCTTGTACATTAAATACTTAGCAAACTTATTTCATCTTCAGTAAAAAATAGCTCACACTCAGTTATCAAAGTGTTTGTTGTTTGGAAAAGTGTTGTTGTTGTTGTTTGGATCTAAAGACCCTCGTGTCCTTTTCTCCCTATCAGAGAGCCGAGATCGCTGTGGCCCCACTGACCATCACTCTTGTGCGTGAGGAGGTGATCGACTTCTCCAAGCCCTTCATGAGTCTGGGCATCTCCATCATGATCAAGAAGCCCCAGAAGTCCAAGCCCGGCGTCTTCTCCTTCTTGGACCCGCTGGCGTACGAGATCTGGATGTGTATCGTGTTCGCCTACATCGGTGTGAGCGTGGTGCTGTTCCTGGTGAGCCGCTTCAGCCCCTATGAGTGGCACACGGAGGAGCCGGAGGAGGGCGCGGAAGGAGGCGGGGGCGGCGGAGGACCCACCGACCAGCCGCCCAACGAGTTTGGCATCTTCAACAGCCTGTGGTTCTCCCTGGGGGCCTTCATGCAGCAAGGATGTGACATCTCACCCAGGTGAGTGGGGACTGTGTGGGCAGAGCTGCTGGAGAGCTTTTTTGTCCTTGCGGTTGCTGCAATGTTAAATTACAGTTAGGCTTTCAGGTCCCATGGTTCAGGTTGTAATATATATTGCTTTCATGTGGAAAATTGTTGTGTTTAGGGGGTTGCATTGCATCACAAATGTAAAGGGAATTTACGGTGAAAAAAAAAAGACCTATATAGTTAAGAAACAATTTGGTCACTTCACTCCGTAGTGGCTCTGGAGTTTTGGGATTATCTGAATTGGAACTGAAGGGTGATGCAAAAATTTAATTAGCTCGTTTCAGAAAAGGCTGAATCATTTGTACTTGGCTTTTGTGATTCAATCCCCCTGACAGATAGCAGCATGGAATAAGGTCCTGCTTTGCTCTGTGTGTGTGTGTCTCGGAGAAGCGTCTGCATTTCTGCTACGTATTGCATTTTTACGGTCAGGAGCATTTTGGTCGGTATAAAAGTTTAATGTTCCAAGCAGTGGTAGAGAAAAAAAAAACTATTTTTAGAATATTTATGAGAATGTGGCATTTTATTATTGATAACCCTAGAAAACCTTTGAATTGTAGAAATTAGCACTGCTACAGAAAGAAAACAGCAAAAACCAGAGGTGTGTTTCTGCAAGAAAGGATCGCTGAAGCTTGCCCAGCAAATGACACAGCCCTAACACTAATTAAATAATCTATGCAACACTTGAGCATATAGCACATAGTAGGCTTCATGATTAATGAAACTGTATTCATAATGAGTTGACAGAGTTAATTTGCTGTCTGCAATAAGCTATATTACTTAACCAGATCAAGGCAAATCATCGGTTATTATCGGTCCATTTAATCAGTTCAAGGTCTAAGGTGTTAAAAGACTAGGGTTAGTGTTAGAGTTACAAAGGCCAATACCATCATCCATGCTTTAAGTTAAAAGAATGTCAATGATACTTAGATTATTTTGAAATCCTCAAAGACAATGTCACTGAGTCTGCTGGTGCAATAAGTGTAAATGAAAGTGGAAAAATCTTAACAATAAGATAGATGTGGCAGATTTATCCAATAATACGCTGAGCAGCTAAAGATTGACATATTTGTATGCACGCAGCATGGCTGCAGACGTAGAGGTGGAAGACATGGCTACATTCCCTTCTGTTTCGAAACGAAGCCAGAGTCCAGAGTTTGTGCATTAGAGACGAGAGTCAAAATCAGGTACGCCCAATGACTCAAAATAGAAATCACCTACGTCTACTAATGCGGTAGACCAGGGTGCACGTGTGGCAGACTGTCTTCACTGTAAAACATAAACTTTGTATCCCAGAAGTGAAGACATATCTTGCTTGTGGTTCGATTGTTGTACACTCACAAAATAAATTAAATAAATGAGGACACAGCATGCAGATCTTTGGCTAATGTTACCCGTCGTATCTACTGTCGCAGAAAGGTCCAGTAGTGCAGCGGGAGATAATAACTTATTATTAAAACATTAGACTTACGTAAAAAGCTGTGAAGAACTTTACACAGAGGGTCTATTAGTACAGCCAACAGCACAACAGGACATGACTGTTTAACAGTTCATTTAACAGTTACAAGAAATTATAAAACAATGGTAGGTTAAGCTCAAGGTCTAAATTGTTAAAAAAAACTCAGGTCTTACCAAATTCACACAAACTTTAAAAAAGGAGAGATGTGGCATCATATGCTGCCCCTTACCTGTCGATTATAGTATGTTGTTGTTGTGTAACCAGTTTATTTACTGTAAAGAATAATCTCAAATTAGTGAAACTGTTAGCAATTCTTAATGTGACTTTGGGTTGATGTTAGATTTGAAATGATCACATTAGCAGCAAACATAGCCTCGAGGATCGAATCTCTGAGCCCATGGTGGGGCTCCACTGACCGACATACAAAATCTAAGTCGGAGCGGTGTCGATAATTCAAAAGCACTAGGAGTAGAAGCGGCTCCACAAAACGTCTGAAATGAAGAAGAAAAGAAACAAAAGTCCAGGCTTGATGTCACAGCGCTGTAGGCTTTCATAGTCCTGCACCAGCGACAAAATGGCCTCTGTACCTGCAGATCAGTGCTGTTGTGCAGAGGCTTCAACAACAGATTTGCTCATAATGTTATTATCTATACTCTTCATTGGCTACGCTACATTACTTCATCAGCGATATAAACTGAGGACGATCGGAGAGACAGTTTTTCTACTGCATCTCCACTCTACCCCTTCATCCTTTTTTTGCTTTATTCAGTCAGAAACACAAAACAAAACAAAACAACAAAACTATTTTTGGTTGAGCGGGTGGCTATTTGCATTCACATCCATTTACTTTATCTGGCCACTAGTAAAGTTACTTAGCTATATTTTAGTCGCTATCCGATCAGACAACGTCTATGTGACAGGCTCTGCGACAACATAGCAATTTTTTTGTAGCGCAACGCTTGTTGCCTGTACTGTGAATAAGTCTTGATGCAATCACACTAAAAAGAAGACTTAAGAAGAACCGTATACTAATAAAGAAAACTTCACAATGCTGTGTGATTTAGCAATCACGCTAAAAAGCATAGAAATCCCACTCTCTGCACGGACATGCTGCAGAGCACTGAGCGAGAGCGAAACTCCCAACATGGCCAAAGACACGTGCATGATTCAGCGTGACAAAGAAAGTGAAAGCCATCCGAAGGGATTTCGCATTTTGTGCAGCACTGTGTGCCAATCAGTGTGGCTTGGCAGCGGGGGCGCGGGCAGCTGGGCGCTCATGAAATGTTCATTTTCCCAGGAGGGACCGGGCCGTCTTCTCCTTCAGCCGCATGTGACGGCCATAATCTGGAGCTCAGTGGTATGGATGGCAGGTCAGGGTATGGGGCTATCTCTCCGTAGGCCTTCAGAAGGCTTGGACCCTTAAGGGCCTGCTATTACTGTGCCAATAGAAAAGAGTTAATGCAACTAATAGTCGCTGCGTAATTAGGTACATCTTTTAGATCTTGCAATAAATGTAATGGAGACTGTTTGACATTGGAAGTAGCAGGGAAGCATTCCAGTGACAAATTAGATTAGATATAAACTATTTTACGAGTCGGTTAATTACCATCTTTTTACTCTAAATTCCCAGTATTTGGTAGCTTAAACCAAACATTTATCTATTTAATACTTTAAACACTAAGCATGTCAAAACATTTTACTGCTTTTATCTTTATCTTTGTCCCGCCAGAGCCAGTTACCTGGTACTTTAGAGCTTATACTTGACTCACTTTTACCCTATTAATACCTCAAACATAACGGGTTGTGAGGTTGACTACCAGATTGAGATCATGTAAGATAATGTGCTCTGTTTGCACAGTGGTATCTCATGACATCATGTTAGCTCTGTCTATGCTCCTCAAGAGACTTGCATGGGTTTTGCTCTTAATCATGTTAAACTCCTCATCTAATTCATATAATTAAGTCTATCGTCTCTCATGGTTGAAATGGGGGGTAGGTGGGATTTATCTCAACATTAATCACATTAGGGATGCAACGGTTTTCGGTATTTTAGCGAACCGTTCGGTTCGCCCTGTTCGGTTCGGTTGACCCAGGTGAACCGCGATATTACGGTATGGGTGACATTAAACTTTTAATTTAATATGTGGCTATAATGAATGCACGCATGTATTGGGCGATAGCATGACTGCTTGGGACCCAGGGGATGAGTTCTGCGCTCCACAACCATGCAACAACCAATCAGAATTGTACTGACTTTCCCAAGAGCCAATCAGCGCTCTGAATGCAGACGCTGGAGATCCATGTGAGGAGAAGCAAAACTTTCCCTGTTGCAGCACGATCATGGCGAGTCAACAAGAAACGGAGAAAAGAAAATTTGAAGAGGCACCGTCATCTTACAAATCAGCTGTATGGGAACATTTTGGGTTCAGTGTGTGTGGAGTATGATGACAAAGGGAAAAAGATCGTCAGCAAGCAAAGCACGGTGTGCAAGCATTGCTTTCCTACGATCGCCTACTCCACAGGTACATCCAACATGTTGAGCCACTTGCCCCGTCATCACCCGGCTGTAAGTGGAGCAGCACGGTTTGTCGCCGAAAACACAACCATCCATTGCTGCAGCATTTCAGCAACAATATGCTTATAATTCCGAAAAACACAAGGCAATAACCAACTCAATGGACGTCTTCATAGGGAAAGACATGCAGCCCTATTCAGTAGTTTTAGGCACGGGATTCCGTCACATGATAAAGACCATTGACATTGATCCTCGTTTTAATATCCCCTCCCGCACGCATTTCAGCAGCAAAATAATTCCAGAACTGTACGAAGTGACTAGGAGAGAGGAGGTTTGTTCTGTTGTTCTTTAAGGATGTATTTATAACAGTTAAGTATTTTCTAGGGTTTAAGTGTGTGAATGACAATGTTTGTTGTTTGAGTTTATTGAATAATGTCAATGTTTACATTTCACATTACTTTACAGTATACTGCACTTTACTATATTTATTATTGCCTGTTTTTGACAGAAGGCCAGAATAGTGTTCCTTGTTTAAAATACATTTTGTGATTTTACTTAATATGTGCCCTTTTTACATTTAATTGCATCTTGCATTGTCTCTGCAAATGTGAGTAGAAGCACCTTGTTGACTTGAAATAGAAAAGGCAAATATAACCTAATGCGTGTTAGCGGCAGGATAATATTGATATATCGAAACCGAACCGTAACCGTGGCCCAAAAACCGTGATACAAACCGAACCGTGGCCACACTGTACCGTTGCATCCCTAAATCACATCCATGGTTCTTCATTCTAGTTCAAATATCGTGTGATGGAAGTAGATGTGCCTGCAGCTTTCATGCCCTTGCTCTCTGTGGAGAACATCTCATAACCGCTACGCCTTTAGAGCCAGATGCATGTTTGTGAATATAGAACTCCTTTTAAGCTTGTGGTCTTAAGCTCACTGAGAGAAGCCAGACTGTGTTTTTGCAGCCTCTCCGGCCCCTGCCCCTGCCCCTGATAAACACTCACTGAAGCCTCTGAGCCAGGAAGAATGACTCAAGCCAGATTAATGGAGGCGATACACAGGTACATAAAGTAAAATAATAGAGCCTGACTAGCCTATAGCGCCTATGTGATGGCAGCTATAGAGGACCTATGATTTTGATTTAAGCAGCATAGTAGTTTTACATTTTAAGCTTTTGTATATATTTTTTAGGTAGAACATTTAATTATTTGATGCTCAATAGATGTACATCTTGTTTTATGCTCTTAATGTGATAAGAAGTGACTTCCATTTTAAGGTTTTGTCTGCCTTTTATTTGTGCATAGTCGTTTAAAGGTTAGAGAGAGAGTTACACAAGTTGTGGGAAGCAGCACTTCCTGTGTGTGCTGTGTGTTCTGGTAGAATGGAGTCTCTGGATGTCTCCATCTGCAACATCTGTGAGTGGCATCTCAAAAGCGGCACAGTTCTTCAGTGAGTGTGTCCTTGACTATCTGTTTGTGCTTGTGTATGTATGTGTGTGTCAGTGTGTATACACTAGTGTGTGTGTGTGTGTGTGTGTGTGTGTGTGTGTGTGTGTGTGTGTGTGTGTGACTGTGTGTGTGTGTGTGTGTGTGTGTATTTAAGTGCTTGTGTCAGACCCAGACAGAAGCAAAATCATGGCTAACCTTTATTCTGTCAGACAAAACAATTCTGACTTTGAGTCCGTTTTTATTAGCACAAACGACACACAGTAACACACACGTGCATATATAGTGGCGATCAGGACACACACAAACAAACAAATTAGATTAGATATATAAACTATTTTACAAGTCGGTTAATAACCATCTTTTTACTCTAAATTCCCAGTACTTGCTCTCATAAAAACATCAGCCAACTACTTCTTAGTTTTTCCTTTATTTAACTCCCTGATGTATTTCCTAATGAACTATAAAATAATCCTGCTCTGTGTCCCTGTGTGTCTATGATCTCAGGCATAAACTGTAAGCACCCATCTGTACGGCCATTAGTACACACTCATCTGGCCCGCACTGGGTGGATGCGGCAGAGCGTGAGCTGCCCAGACAGAGATGGCTGATGCCAGAACCGATCCGCGTCAGATAAAGGCCACAACTGGGCCAGATCAGGGCCGGATTCACCTCACTGCTTTCTGGGCTTTACCAACTCATAATCCACAACCAGATTGTCCTCCTCTCTAATCCCTAATGAGGGAAACTGATGCGAACGCCAACACTTGCAGCAGGCCCAGGGAGCTGAAGTCAAGGGTTTGTAGCCTGCAGTGACTGCCTGGCACTCAGAAAGGAGTAGTATGTATACAAGTCAATTAATATAGTCAGCATAAATCCATTCAAGTTACAGACAAAGATGAATGACCTATGCACAATGACTCCGGAGACTCTAGTCTCAGTACAAGACAGACAGTGTCAGGTGGTTAACTTTATGGGTGTCCCCTTCTGGGAACCAGATGAGGTCTTGTGGCGTCACCCTGGAACAGTGGGATGCCTTTTGGAGGTGATAAGACAGCTGGAAAGAGCATTACTTTTTCTTGGGGTTGATGAAGCACTTCACACTTCATGGGTGGCACAAACCTGAAAAAACAGAAGTAGTTGAGGTCTCTCACTAAGTAGGGTTGGGTCTACTTCCGCTGTTTTCCCAAGGTGGCAGATTATTATATACTGCTTCTTTACGAACCTACCCGAAGGGGTACAAACGTCTAGGAATGTGTCATTGAGATAGATAAGTGACTGTGGCCGCCTCTGATGGGGTAACGGGCATAATTTATGTGGATCTCCAGAAATGTCCGCTAGAGTCAAACGCACCCATGATATTATGTAAAGCCTTTCTATTTGAGGTGGAAATGCTCTCAAACACCTGAACGTACCTGTTCACACAGCACCATGGCCTGTTTGCTTATTCAGGTTAAAAGACACCATGACTGCATAATGGACAGATAAAGGGCCAGGTTCTAGGAAATGTGCCCGTGTGTGTGTGTGTGTGTGACCAGGAATTTGAAGCCTGGTCAGCAGCTCTGGACACGTACATTAGAGTGCATTAGGGAGCCATACAGCGCGACACTAAAACCCTTTTAGTCGATCTCAGTCATTTATTAATGAGATGTCGCAGAGTGAGGGGTGTGCATGAATAAATTGCCACCATCTCACACTAAAAGACACACACATGAACGTATACACAAACATGAACACCTTGGTTCATTCAATTCACACACATACACACACACACTCAAGGATACACATGACAACACGTACACATCTGATCTGAACACCTATGTTCACTCTCTTTAACATACACACATACACAAGCACACACACACACACAAACACACAAACACACACAGTCAAGGACACACAGACTCACCCTTATGTATTGAAGGACACACCAGTACACACATACACACACACACACAGTTATTCATTAACATGGTGCCAGCACAGGTGTACTGAAATGAGTGACTGGTGAAAGTTGGCGCTTGTCAGGGAAGCTGCCAGTGGCCGTGTGTGTTGAAGGGTGGGATTGCCAGCTGCGGTAAATTGATTTTCCATCGTCATGACCAGTTTGGGGCAAGAGAAGTGTGTGAGCACGATGAAGAGAGACAGGGAGATTTGTCTTCCCATTTCCCGGTTCTCTCTCTTCTCTCTTTCCTCATCCTCTCCTCCGTTCATTCACTCGGAGCCCTCCTGTTTTCCACGCGTGTGAGTGGCAGTTCCAATTCAAATAGCAGCGGAGGAAGTAGATTGCCTTTCTCTCGCCACACTTCCGCCGAAAAACAGCAGCTTCTTCTCCGTATGACATCAAACCTCATCCGTGCTTTACCTGCACGACACGTACATGCAAAAAAGCCTAATTTGAAACATATCAGCTTGAGGTGCCTAACGTTTTATACATGACATATCTCACCTTATGCAAAAACCATGAATTATGACACATGTTTAATTCAACATGTTTAATTCAAAAG